>NW_027278812.1:0-138202 GCF_046629955.1 Centroberyx affinis | reverse complement strand
CCGCTCATGTGGCCACAAGTAATTACCCTCTTACATATGTGTGTGTGTGTGTGTGTGTGTGTGTGTGTGTGTGTGTGTGTGTGTGTTTGTGCTTGCTTGTGTTGAGATCAGTGGGCCAGAAGTGGCGTAACTCGTGTCTGGAAATCAAACTGGCATCGGCAATTGTTTTGGGGAAAGCTGGTGAAATCAGAGGGTTCATTTAGTATTTTGGGGCATGGTCTACTGGACAGCCATCCAGAAAGGTGACACACATGTACACACACACATAAACACACACACACACACAGGCATGCACACACACTCCATAACGGGACAAGCAAACATCAAAGTTACTCCATTGTCTTAGTTATATAACAGTGCAGAACTACAATGTCCTCTGTTCTTTGTTCTTTGCTTATTTGCCTTGCTTATTTCTGTATGAACGTGCATGTGCATGTGGCTGTGTGTGTGTGTGTGTGTGTGTGTGTGTGCGTGCGTGTGTGTGTGTGTGTGTGGGGGTGTATTAGGTTTCCATAATGGAGAACCTTGCCTTTATTGTCAGGTGTTATGTAACCCTCAACAGCTTCTCCGTCTCTTATTAAACATCAGATGAGGATGCAGGCGTCGCCCTGAGCAAACTTCCCCTTGGTCACAACTGGTAGTGAGCAGTGATAAGTGATGAATGGATGGGCAACGTTGAACTTCCCCCCTGAGCCATCTGCAGTGTGTTGGGGGAAAAACCAACAGGTGACTGGAGACAGCAGAGCAAACAGAAAAAAACAATGGAGGCAAACTGCTGCACGTGCCTCAACTGAACTTTATGTTGTATGATATATAGTATAACAGACCTGGGTCAAATAATCTCTAGAACACCTCTTACTTGTCGTCCTTCAACTTGCCAGTACATTTCAAGTCTTTGTAGGATGGGTGCGTCTGCCAAAACTTACAGGAAAATCAATAAAAAACAATATCATTCGGTCATTGCAAAAATTGCTTTACTTCTATAACTATGTTTATGGTATAAACATACATGTATTCAACTGAGATCTATAATTCTTTATGTCAAATAGTTTTTAGTAATTGTTTGTTCTATTCTCCTATGTGTCTTATAAATAATTTGAAAATACAAGATAAGATACTAATCTTATCTTGTGGGGACCCAAGTCATTTAAAGCAAACTGGACGCATTACAGAGGGAGCATCAATGTGTTGAAAAAGACATGATTTGGGTGCTTTTGGGGTTGATTTTTGGAGCATCCTTTGGCCTGTTAGGACTGTATTAGAGAGCCACACTCATAAGTAGCTCTAATACTGAAGCAACTGATGAGATGTTGATCAGAATTGATCACCGTGATGGAAAATGATGGGAAAATAAGGTCCAGGACAAAATGGGTAGAATTATCTTTTAGGAAACCAGGATATGATGTTTCACACTAGTGACAATGGCCATTGATGACCATTCAGAGTGACAATAGCAAACATTTGGGTACAAAGTTCACTTTAGATGATACATTTCAAATAAAATCCAACATGACTCATCAGGGAGTCACTTCTGACCGTCCATCTGACATAGACAATCATGTTATGACAACTGTGCAGTCGAGTTTTCGACAACTCGAGACTTTCCAAAATGTCTTTTAATCACCTGGAAACTGTGGATTTATACTATTCATCACATCCTGCCTATTGTAACTCCCTGTGCAGCTGTCTTAAGCAGCAGAGTAAATCCTGATTACAGTTAGTTACTTACTATTGTGTCTTACCCAGCAGAATAAATCCAGATTACCGTTTGCCCAAAATGCTGCAGTCAGACTCCTGACAGGAACTAAGAAGAGACAGCATATTAGCCCCGTTTTAGCTTCACTTCATTGACTACCAGTACAATTCAGTTTTGATTTAAAAAATGTAGCAAAAAATGACTTGAGTAGTTTGACTGAGGATAAATCTTGCTGATGTCTGGTCATGTGCATTTGGTCTTAAACAACTTGGGTTTCAAAATAATCATGTTTTTATCGTGCAACATTAGAAAAAAACAAATTTGAAGTAAAAAAAACTTCATAATAAAACCCACAATACAAATGCAATAATAATATATATAATAATAATAATATAATAATATAATATATATAATAGCAAAGTGATTTAAAGCACTCAGCAGCATATAACCTTTGAGCAGTTGCATCACATATTTGTTTACAGCAGGAACATAAAACTCAACATCAAAGATGAATATAACTGAGTTATGTAATATCTGTGGCAAAGCGACTTTGAAGTATTTCTTTCACTTTCAAATTAAATATATATATATTTTTTTGCACATGGACCTTATCCCAACCATCCCCCTTTAGACTGTGTAGGAGAAACGTGATGATTGATTACAGATAAGATATCATTAATATCTACTACATCCACAATCTGACAAGTCAATTTGACTAATGACCGATGAAGTCCTCGTCAGTCAGCATGCTATTGTTGTCTATGACAGAGAGACAACAGCAACCTTCCTGAATGCTTTCAGTGAGAAAGGTGTAAGACGTTTATTTTTCCAATAAATCCTGGCTTACAGTCAGCAGACGAAATCTGAACCATCCACCGGCTGACCTGCAATCTTACTTTCTGTTGTGCAAATCTGTGCAAATCATCAATTTATTGATTTACTTATCGATATCTTAAGATCTACCCTTGATTTAACAACCAGTGGTAATAGTAACACTCTCTCTCTCTCTCTCTCTCTCTCTCTCTCTCACACACACACACACACACACACACAGACACACACACACACACACACATCTCGATAGCAATAATCAGGTTTTACATCCTTCCTTGCATAAGTGATACCACAGCTCTGCTGAAACACTTACAGTATCCAAAGAAACAATGATTGCAACACTAGAATGTCCTTAAATTCCTAGATCAGCAAAATTACCAACAAAAAAATAATGGGTGCAAGGATCAGAGCCATAGTTGGTGGTCTGGGTAGGAGTACCGTGGTCTGGTCAATAGTGATGGAGAGGTCTTATAGACGGTAGGATTTATCAGAAAAAAGAGCAGCTCAGTCTTGTTGGGATTGAGTTTGAGGTGGTGGGCATCCATCTAATTGTAAATGTTGGACTCAATGGGACTGTCAATGGGACTGTCAGAGGATGGAAAAGTTGAGTGTTATCGATGTAGCAATAGTAGAAGAAGTGGTAGAATATGATGATAGGACGACATCATCTAGAGCAGAAAGAAAAGAGGAGGGGGCCCAGGCTGATTTTGCCAGGAAGAGTAAGGTGTCCCATCTTTTCCACTTAGATGAGATGAGGAAACCTGTGCCACTAGTATGACCCAAAGGCCTAGGAGGGTAGCTGAAGTTCTAGGAGAGTGGCTGAAGGCCTAGGAAAGTGGTTAAGGTCTAGGAGAATGGTTGAAGGCCTAGGACGGGTTAGGGTTAGAGTTAGGGTTAGTCTAGGAATCTTGACTCCAGACTCTGGAATCAAATAAACTGTTTGATTTATTCATTCATTCTGATTTAGACCTATCTAAACGAATCTGTTCTGATTGCCTTGGTCTGATCCATTTCACACCAAGTAGAAGGGGGAGGGAGAAATTCAAGGCTCCTTGGTAAAATGCTAACCGGCATAAAACTTACATTTTTGTGTTGATTTTCATTTGGAATCGGAATTGGAATCTTGTGAGAAATAACAGCTATAGAGGTTCAAATTTCATTTTTTATTAAATCTCCCTAAAACAAAACCCATTGGCCAATTAAACAAGACCATAAAAGAACTTGCATCTTCTTTGGCATTTTAATTCCATGCTGGATTATAAGGGCCCATTTGACTTTAAAAGTGAGACAGAGATTAGGTATTACAGTGTATTATTGTAAGATTTTCATTGGTACTGGTCACAGCAACACCGACAACTGGGATGATGCAGTAAATTTTATTTTTATTTTTCTTCTACCAACTTCCAAAAACAAACTCATTCATGGGGACTTTTGGCAGTGTCACAGTTTAGTGTCTCCTCAACATTTGTAGGCCAGGGAGCCACCCAGCAGAACACCTAACAAAAGGGACTGGTGAGCTCAGGTAATCTTGGGATAAATCGCTGAAAATAACCTTCAAGCCCCAAAAACCACCTCACTTCTGTCTGTCTGTTTGTTTTATTGTTTTATTAGGATCCCCATTAGCTGTCAAATTAATGACAGTTAGTCTTCCTGGGGTCCTCATAAGAAAGTAATAAGAGTGTTGTTAATTACGTAACTCACCTGTCCATAAGTGGAACCGTAGATACAATACCTCCCTTTGACCAATGGAAGACTTCTTCAAATTGGCTGTGAGCCCTGCCCATCTCAACAACTACAGGGAAGCCCTCAAATGCTGTATATGCCCTTGCCAATTATTACAGTAGATGATGGATATATCATATGCAGCATCCAGATATGTAACACTATGGAGAACGCTGTAGAGACAAAGGAATCTGCTAGTAGCCTTTGGTCAAACCCAATGTCAAATAAAATTGATCTGAGCCTAAGTATTCCAGTTTGCCAATTCTGTCTTTTGGATATGCATCAAATGTAGAAACTGCCTTCACCAGACAGTGAAACAGTAAGTCAAAGGGGAAAAACTTTGTGGAGCGCTCAGGAACCTTATGGACTGCAAATAACCTAGGATCCAATCACTGGTCCAATTTTGGCTATCGTCTAGTCAATACTTGGTTAAATGTATGATGCTGTGCTCTTTGTCTCTCGCTGCATCCTGACCACTGGACCCACCGCCACTTGCATTAAACAAAAGTATAAAAAAGGGCTGAGCATATATGTATGTGAAGAGAGATGTATACGAATATCCTTGGTTTCAAATGAGAGGCAGAGCAAAGCAGGTATCAAATCATTATTATATTTCCTCTCAGTGAATAAAGCATTACTGATGATTGAGTCCTGTTTGTAGTGTACATCTCAATCATCCACGCAGTCACCTATATCAACAGACAGGCTTGTTTTACTGCAGTTGTGTATGGACATGCAGGTGCTGTGTGTTAGCCAGAATGGACAGGGAATGGCGGCAAGCGGGCAGACTGGGTGGCCTTCAGCTCCGAGACAGACCAGCAGCCCCCCCGAGGACCCCGGGGGGTAGGGTGGAGGGGGTGTGTGTATACGTATGAGTGTCTGTGTGTGTGTGTGAGTGTGGGCGCGTGAGTCCTTTTGTACATGTGGATTTCTCTGTGTGTGTGTGTGTGTGTGTGTGTGTGTGTGTGTGCATAGAAGATCAAGGGTAACCCTGGCCATAGTGGAGGTCAGCAGTGTGACAGCCAGGCTCTCCTAGCGACGGAGCCCAGGAATGTTCTCAGGGCCTGGGCAAGGGGAAGTCGGCTGCCCTGGGACAATCACACAAGAGTTAATATTGGCCCTGCAGGTTAAAGGTTAAATGCCTGCAGGTCACAGGATGGAGGAGGGCTGCAACCAGACACAGGGGCGGGTGGGGGGAGACAGGGGCTATAGTAGTACATTTTTGTGTGTGTGTGTGTGTGTGTGTTCCAGTGCTATGTTCCAAGTTGTTCAGTCAGTAAACAACAGCTAGAGGTTACCCCTATAAATAAAGACAGTGATAGAAAGAAAGAGAAAATTCTATTCTATTCTCTGTTCAAATCTCCTTGGACCTTGCCTGTTGCTTGAGAGCCCAGTCAGAATAATCCATGGACATTTTGCCTTGTGTTGCTGTAGAGTAACCTGTCATGCAATCCAACTTTCAGAATGATAAGGCAGTGTGGAAACAAACCAACATGGCTGCTGACCTCTCTTGAGTCAAAGTCTTGGATAGAACCAGGAAAAGAATCTGAATGGCAGTGTGGTTTGTGGTTTATATGTTTACTCATAGTTACATTCCTCTCTCCATTCATTCCTCCATTCATTCATTCATTCATTCATTGATGTAAGCTTGGTCCTTGCTCAATTCACCTCTTCCACTTCATCCATGAAGGATTGCATGGACTGCATCTTTGCATCTTTTTGTGCTGCTGTGTGATGTGATGTGTTTTATACGTGTTGAGAATGTGCTTCATGTTGCATTGTCCACATCAGTAGAAGTCTATGAGACTCCACCCTCTCTCTCTCTCATCTGCCCTCCCTCTATTCTCCTCTTTCTACCCACCCCTCCCCCAGGTTCAGGTTACTGTGAGGGAGGAAGGAATGTATGAATGGACACCCCTCCACACACCCACGCATTCTCGCACACACACACATGCACACACACACACGCACACAGTTGTCCTAAGTGACTGGGTTCGTTCATTCACAAATATCTGGCAGAGCCTGTCACCTGACCTTGTCCAAACAGAGGAAACCCAGAAAGATAGAGCTGTTGACTCATTACTGGCAGACTGTTAAAGTGCTGCTGCACTTATCAATAGAATGATAGATATGAAGACCTGCTATAGTGGCTCTGTGGCACTATGGTGCCTTAAGGTGCAGAGGGCAGAGAGGGGAATGCGGTTCATCAGTTTCTCATGGTTTAACAGATTTTAGTTCTATAGTTCTATAAACATTTCTCTGAGCTGCTCTGGAGGCAGAAACAATCTCACTGGTTGAGGTAAACCTCAGTGGACGGAGCCAAAGAACCACAGTTTTTCTAGCTAAGTAATGTTAGACTGAAGCCAAGTGAAAAAAGTAAGAGGTAAGACAGGAGGTAGCTAATATTATGAAGCCTAGCACTCTTGCTACTCACGGAAACAATGCAATCTAGCCATACTAAATTCTCTAGGTTAGCTAGTTAGCCTAGCTGTCCTTCCAAGTTCAAACTAGCCATACTAGCCGATAGCTATCCAGTTAGCTAACCTGCTGACCTTCCAGGCAAGATCATGAATGAAAAAAGTCATTGCCATTTATATTATATTTATATTTTGAATTAATTATCTGCCATTCAACTTTACCTTTACCAAGTGTTAGCTAATTTACTTACAATACTACAATACTATATTTACTATACAATGAATAAAATGTAAAGGCTGATTTGTAGACTGAATTCAGTATCACTTGCAGACACTTAAGATATTTTTATTTATTTATTTATTTTTTAATTCAGACTAAAACAGACTGCAACTGCATATGAAATATATTTATAAACAGATTTGTCAATGCAACATTGGAGTATTCTCAGCCACAGAGGGATTGGATAAGACGGGAAGTTGCAAACATTTGCAAACAATAATTATTACTGACTATAGTGACTGTTGCTTCTGACAAGCATTGATCATCGGTGTGCTCACATTGCTTAGGTCTCCTTTCAAACACTATGTAGCCTACATTTCATGTGCAACAGCTCATAACAAAGCGACCTGCGTATGCATTCCCATATGAAGTCAGGACTCTCTGTGTTGAACAATGGTGGATCTCTTCAGGACTGTTTGGCTAAGGGGAGTGTGGGTTGTTCACCATTCATCTCTTCAGCTGGAGCAGAAACAACATGAGCCCAAACACACTACAGTAGTAATCACTGTTGAATGAAATACATGAGAGTCCTGTCCGCACCTAGGCTATAGGAGAGAGGAAGGGGGTGGAGGAGGCGGAAGAGGAAGAGGAGGAGGTGGAGGACAGGTCTGGCTGGTTTTAAGCGGAAATGGACACATTGATAAATCATCAATAATCAATGGCTCTTTGAACCCTCCATCTTATTTCTGTTTACGCTATTTAGCAGACGCTCCTATTGGGAGCCACAAACAATAAGTGTTACAGGAAAAATCCAGCCTAAAACACTAACACTGTTACAAAACAGGTATTGGTGATGTACTTTGCATTACTCTGCCCATTTTGTTGTTTGGTGGTGTATTTTTCTTATTCGTATTGATAACTTACATGACACCACAATGAGTTATGCGGTAGTAGTGTAGCTACACTGGACTTCAATAGGAGAAACATTTTCAGCTATCTAAAACATCAACGATTAGCATCAGTTTTGGTGTCAGTTCCTCAGAATCAAAGAGCGAGGGCTTCCTTCTAGAGCCGCCATTTTGCACCGACGTTCAACAATCATACAGGGAGAAATCCATCAAAGAAGAGGCAGAGAGTCCACCAACAGTAGGCTCAGTAGAGCAGAATGCTATTTTGTCTCCATCTTTGGTGCGAAGCGTTCATTGCTGTGGTGTTTCTGCTCTGCTCTTCCCAGAGATCACCTGTCAATCAAACAGTGCGTCCAGCACTGTCTTTCTCCTTGGATTTTCTGTTGATGCAGTTTGAGTTTTCTTTGTCTGTTCAACCATGGTGGCTATCACTGCTCATGCTAACTACCCAGTTCTTCTTCTGTTTATTCCAAACAAACTTTCAAGCTTTCACAAACTGGCTATAGGTTGAATCACTGTGTTATATCATTTGGTGATAGAGAGTAGCAAAACAAAAATGTATTGATATGAAAATGTTGCAGATTATTACTTTAACTTCTGACAGACAACACAACCAGTGCAGCAAATCAGTGAGATTTCTGGGTCACTCTGAGCAGCCTCAGACTCTTATTGCCTAAGAGAAACTCTCCCCATGCCCCCTTGCTTCCCCTCCACCTTTACAGTGTGGGTGGACTATGTCTCTATACCCACACCTTGGTTTTCAAAATGCAAGAGAATTTCTGTAGTGTGAGCTGTAAAATGCTTCCCCCACTGCCCTCATTTGACAAGCCCTTTGGTTCCTTGCAGCAGCATTGTTAACTATAAATGGCTTTATCAATGCTGGCAGACTCATGTGACATTCTCAGAGCCGGGAGATCAAACACAGCGGGTCTGGAGGGTGAGGCCTCGCTCGGGTTTGACTTTACCTACTCTATCTACATCCTCAGACAATGTTAATCGGGTTTAATGCTTAACTATCAGAAGGTTGCAAAGAACTGCACTGCATTTACAGGAATTGCAAAGTGAAACTGATGGAAAATGGCAATAGAAAAGCATCATTTGGCTCCTTATTAAATGTTAAATTGATGAATAATGGTGTTGATTAAATAACCTAATTACATAGGTAGCATGCTGAATAAAATGATATACAGCTTTTATGGTTTTACATGGTGTATATGGTATATAGTGTATATATACTGTATATATGGTAGTCTACTGTCTGTGTGTCAGTATGTACTATAATGTTAGTTATCAGTAAGCCTCTTCACTATGTCACCAAGACTAATTCCTGTAAATTTATTACAATTGGCAATCAAAACCATTTTAATTGTGATTCTATTGGCAAGATATGTTGATACAGACAGAGTACAGTCATTTCATTATAATCTTACATCACAAAAAAGGTTGTTCATTTAAATTGTGTCTTGTTGTTACCTGCTACCTGACTCTAGGGGGAGCTTAACAGCCAACTCCTCCCAATCGAGGTGGAGAGGAGAGGAGAGGAGAGGAAAAGAGAGGAAAAGAGAGGAGAAGAGAAGAGAAGAGAAGAGAGGAGAGGAGGAATCATGGCACTTAATAGTCCAATGCCTGCCTAATTATGAAAATGCTGCATAAAGTCATATGAAGAAAAATAGATGACAAAATACTTTAGAAATACAAAATGCTAAGAGTTGCTTGCCAAGGAGCAAATTTAACTTTCCATTACATTTAATAATATTAATAAAGACTCTAAAAGACTAAAACATCTCTGAACCCTCTCCATTGCTGATCATTGTGCCTTGTGTCACAGCAGCAGCCTCTTTTTTGGTGTGTTGTAACTAGGCTTCAACCAATATTGTTTTTTGAAGGCAGATACTGCTACGAATATTTTTGGATTGAAGCCGTCAATATTTAGTGCCAATATTGAACACCTTTACTTTTGGCCATTTTTATGCAAAACAATCCCCCCATAAATCCAAGTATTCAGAGTTTCCCCCAGAATTGTATTCTTGTCAGGGTGGAAAAGCCTCTGAAACAACATTTAGACCATCATGGGACACTAAAACTCTCCATCGAAAGCCATATATATGAAATTCTTTTAGGTGGGTTAGCAGCTGCTTGGTGAGGCAGGTTTTATTGCCAGTTTCTACTTTCTCACCACTGATGCTAAAAAATGTTACAGGAAGAAATCCTTCGTAGAGGAGCTTCAATAGACTCTCTTTCTCAGCTGGAAAAACTCTTGCTCTCTTGCTCTTATTATCGCTATCACTATTGCTCTCTCCACCTACACCTATAACCAGTGCTTAATTTGTAAATGATGAGGTCCCGGAACACCAAGTGGTCGGTGTTCCCGCGAGTCGGTCTGGAGGCAAGACAACAAGCGCATTGGAGGCACGGTGGTGCTCAGTACAGCCATACAGCTTACTGTAGACCTAACAGCATAAACATTACTAAATGACCGACTATATGACCTTAGAGCTCCAACTACTGGGGACCTATAACAATATTTGATTATTGCATAGGCTACATAATGCTCATTTTTACAAACCTGCCCTTCAAGTAGTAGACTAAAGATATAACTGCACTGTGCACAACATAAAAATGACCACATAGGCTACTATGAGACATCCTAATCATACATAAAGGAAACTGCAAAGGCTTCAACCATTTACCAGAGAAATTTTGGTTCGAGTAGTTATGCATCAATATTCAATACAAATACTTTAATAGGATATCAATTTTGAATGTAGGAAACAATGTCAGCAAATAATGCAATAAAAATAGAAGTCGACCTAAATGCGACACTCAGCTGGACTGTGCTGGTTTTGAAATGCCCACAGTGATGTGACTTACAGCCCTTCACTCAACCAGTTCTCATGTTATTACCAATTATTTTTGGACACTCAACATAACATACGCAATTGCCCGCATATTTAACTGTGGGACTTACAGGTCTGCACTCCAAAAAAATTCTGTTTCGCAGTCATCCATGCAAATATGAATTTTTATTGTCCCAGCAGAGACCTAATAAATTACAGAATATGCTAATACGTTTACAAACCAAAAAAAAAATCATGCTTACCTTGTCTAATTTTCCAAAATAGTCCACACAGCGGACATATGGACAGCAAATTCAACTTTTAGCCATGACGCTGTCTGAAGTTTACCATAAAACACTCTGCAGAGCAGCTCACTCATGTGTGAAGTGATTACTATGCGCTTGTTGCTACATTCTAATATGGTAAACACCTGTCTTCATATGGAAATGAGACAGTTATGTTTTTGGCAGGGAGGGGAAAGGAAAGAAGACTATTGGGAGTATTACATGGCAGATAAAAAAAAACAAAAAACGTTTCGTGCCACCAGGTGCCAGGTCCACGCAAATAAGTACCGGAATGCAGGTAGTCCAAAACCACGAGAACCACAAATTAAGCACTGCCTATAACCCACAGCTGAATGCAACAAGTCCACGTCCCTTATCTGTGGGCTGTCAAAAGGCATTCTGGGAAAATGTAGGAATGTAGGGGGGGGTGTTCCTTTAATGCCCCTTTAACACAGTGGTAAAACTTGACTCCATATTAACCTAGCCATCCACAGCACAGACACAAGTCCATTTAAATTCCAATAATGTAAACATTTCCAGTTGGCTCACAGAATGCCATACAATGTTTTCCAGTCTCATCATACCCTCATCCATGAGGGATTTCAACCCCTTTGAAAACCCCCAGATACGAACACACACACACACACACACACACACACACACACACACATCCTGCTCAGGTTTGGTTTTCTTTTGTTTTGTTCATCTCATCTATGCGGTTTAGCTCTTCCCTCACTGGTTATAGTGGTGGTGTGTGTTTTCTAACTGACTGTGACCGAGCTACAGCACAGAGGCTGGTGTGTGTGTGTGTGTGTGTGTGTGTGTGTGGTGAGGGTGGAGGAGGGGGTTGGGGGAAGGTATTCTGTGTCTTTAAATTTGACAATTGTAATGCCAAAAATTCAGAATTTTACTCTTCTCATGGTGGAAAAGCCTCTGAAACAGCATTTAGACCGTCATGGGACACTAAAACTCTCCACTGAAACCCAGACTAATGAACTTTTAGGGTTAGCAGCTCTTTAAGGCAGGGAGACCCACCACAATGGTATAGGGAAACTCATACATTACTGATACATTAGGTCTTCAAAATGAAGAATTAACTAAACTAAGAACTACCCAAAACATTATTGAACAATTAAATGAATATTCACATATGCAAAGAAAATAAAACGTCATTGCATATTTTACAGATTACTTATGTATTTTTATGATTTTATGACTTTTTTTTTTTTTTTTACTTGTTTTCTACTTTAGTACTCTCTTGTTACTTTTGAAGGCATAAGAAACCTCACACCCATGTGTAAAATGGATACTGCAATAGCCAGAAAAGCTTTGGCATGATTGGTGATGAAAGCTCATCCTCACACCAATAGAAATTAAAACCACATTACATATTACAGCATAGCTCTAGCATTATAGATAAAGCCTTTCTGATATTTAATTAATATCAATTTAATTATTATTAACCCAATATATGGGTCTACATATGTGTGTTCATAGGTATTTCTATGTGCATTCCTATGTTGAAACCTGTCTGTCTCCAGTTCTGTTGGGTCACAACAAAGGCAGTTCTCCTCTTTTCTCTGCTGGTTATCCTCTACCACCTCCTCCCTCCCCTTGCATCATTCCTCTGCTCTCCTCTCCAGCCCTCCCCCATACCCCTCCATAGTCTTATAGCCCTTCTCTCCTCCTACCAGTAATACCAGTAAAACCCCTTTGCACTGGGGTTGGACCTATATATGGTGCCAATACTGACCTTTTATTAAAAATGGGATCTGGTTCAGTCAGTTCCACCTCTGATATGATGGATATGATGGCAGTTTTAAGTCTTCATTTGTGATGGAGAGTTTTACTGTCCCATGATGGTCTAAATGCTGTTTCAGAGACTTTTCCACCCTGACAAGAACAAAACTCTGGGGCAAACATGGAATACTTTGATTTTTTTTGTCATGAAAATGGTCAAATCTGAAGATATTGGCACAAAATATTGACTATCAGCAGCTTCAATCCAAAACTATTGGTATTGGAGTTCAAAATCCCATATTAATACTAGTATGTACTGTATGTATGTGTGTATGTTTGCATGTTTATGTGGATGACTGATTGCAACTTTCCTTGTTTCATGATTTCCAGTTTTTTCAGTCCGTCAGTGTTTCCTGTGCTGTCATGAGCCTCAGTCACAGGAGACAGAGATGCACATGTATTCACAACGGGTCGACAAACGGTCAATGCTTGCTAAACAAAGTAATACTTGTGATAAGGAGGATGAGCAGGTAAACTGAATGGTTTTGGTGACAATCTAAATTGAAATGGAACCAAAGGTTTTGCATAGAAGGAAGATGCAGTCTGCCCCCGCAGATCATTGGCTAAAGTGCACCATGCTAACACTTTAGCATACACTATGTTAGTAGCAGACCACTAGCATTAGACCTATCTTGTGTAGCAACTCTAAAGTTAAAAGGTAAGTAATTAAATTATATGTGGCTAAGGGGGTAACACACACAGATCTGTCCGAAAACGACCATAAGATTTGACTGATAGAGTTCTGTCTGTTGGATTGTTTTGGAGTGTGAACGAGGTGAGCATGGCAGAAATACAGTAAGACGAAAAATGTCAACAAGGTTTGTGCTCTTTCATAGAACAAAAGAAGAAACAGACTAGCAGTAGATTAACTTGCTGAGACAGTACAGGAATATCAAACCGACCTGGAAAACCTACAATCATCCTAACGTTCTGTAATCCTTTGATGATGAGTCGTACAACAACGGGATGCTGTACACTGCATCAAGCAGCCTCCTCCAAGGTCTTGGTGTTTGTCGCCATTTTTCCCAAAACAAACCAAGGAATGCCTCCTCCATTCTAATTGGCTAAACAGATGGTGACGAATCCGTCCATCCAGAAAAAGTTAAACTCCCTCAAAACGGATGGAAATCTGACAGACGGATGTGTCATCAGCCCTGTCTGGACGATGGTCCCCTCTCACTGAAAATGAATTGAAAATCACGTATACGGACAGACACAACGGATCAGTGTGGCTGCCCCCTAAGTCTTGTGTAGGAGACTGGTAACGTTTACAGAAATATAGAAAATAGTGTATTGTTTTGTACTAGCCTTCCTTCTGTGGTGTTATGCCCAGCTTTATATGTCGGCAGAGGGGCACCATGGGAGGAAATGCTTCAAGCCCATCCGTTTTTGTTCAGAGGAAACTTTATCGCTCAGATCTGTCTGTCTTCAAGTGCTGGCCTGCAGAGAATGCTGTGTGTGTGTGTGTGTGTCTGTGTGTGTGTGAGAGAGAGAGCTGAGCGTATGTCTTTGTAATAACTCCACACACAGTGAGATTCCTTCACTGCCTCAGCCTCCGCCCACATAAACCTTTCCTCCCATGACAGGGTGGTGGTTTCATGTGTTGGGGGATGCAGGCTTTTATTGCATAAGCAGACAAAACACGGGGGGTAGGGGGTTGGGGGCTAAAAACCGCAGCTAGAAAGTCAGGAGAGGGAAGGAAAAAGAGAACGAGAGACAGGAATAGTGAGAGTGATGGAGGGTCTTAAAGATGGAAAGAGTGGAAGAAAGGGAAAGCAACAGTGAGGGCAGACGGGGGGTTGAGAGGTAGTCTGGCTTTTGTTTCAACTCAAACCAACTGGGGGGATTTGGGTTCACTCTGAGGAGGAAAGCTGCTTAATGTAACGATCTGCAACATTTCCATATAAATAAATGTCCATTTTACATTTGCTGTTCTAAACACCAGGTGTCTGGTAGTTCTGTCCTCAGTCTTTTCCACAATAGTGGACACACTGTTTGATTGACAGATGATCTGGGGGAAGTGCAGTGCAGAAACACCACAGCAATTAATGCTTAGCGACAAAGATGGAGTGTTATCAAAGAGGAACCCTTAAATATTGAATATGAATATGTAAAGCCTTTGTCTTTAAAGGAATACACTGACTTTATGCTTTATGCTGTTTTATGCTTTCACCAATTTACCCCTGTACATCAAGAGGAATGGTGACAGTTTGACCTCTGTATGCTCATCATTCATTTAGATTGCTATGGTGCAATGGAATACTTTAGCACACTGTTTACATTTTAGTAGATGGCACAAGGTGGCTGAGCATCATCTAAAAAAGGATTAGCATACGCACCGTAACACTCATATTGAATACTCAGTAGTGAAACTGCACCCCAAACTTCTCGAGATTATGGGACAGTAGCATGAATTGGATGAGCCATTTTCACCTGTTCACCACATGAAAAGGTTAGCTAATGGCCACCCATCCACCCCCAAAGCTACTGCCTGTTTGTAGTCGTGTCTCCTCCATGTCTTTTCATGGTAGGGGTAGCATGTTATCCGCATTTTTGTACATTTTAAGAAAATTCATGAAACCAGGCTACTGTATTTACTGAAAACCATTTAACTACTATTTTGACATTCCAAATACAGACGCTTACACCAGCTAACCACCGCGCCAATGCAATATCAGCTCATCCGAAACCTCTAAAGACCCGCTGCAGATGAATATAGAAACAATGACGGTGCTACAGAGAAGATTACAGACTCAAGAAGACCCATTAATGGTTCTCGACGGTTTTCGCCACGAGGAATCTGTGAAAAACGTTATATGAGAGACGTCCTTGTGAAAGAGGAAGGACGCGGTCTCGCTCACTCAAACCAGAAGCTTTCAGGCAGCAAAGAAACACACAGCGAACCCCAGGTGACGCATAATTTAATTTGGGGGTGAAAATCAAGCACCTAACATATAGCTCTCGGGTATAGCTTGTGCTTCAGGAAGCAGTGGGGGGGGGGGGGGTGGATGAAGTTGCCATGCAGAGGGATCAGATTGGTATCAGGGCTCTTCCTGCCTGCTGTAGTCGGGGGGGTATTAGACATCAAAGAGCCCTGGGTCCAAAGGGCTTTAGGGTGACCTGGAGGGTCACTGTGTGTGGTCAGGCTTTGTCCCAAAATCTGGGAGTCCGTCAGTCTTAATTGAGATGCCAGAAGAGCAGTTTGAAAGTGTACACATTTTTAAGCATCATGTATTAAAGGTACTTCAGTTATCAGTTATCAATAGTTTTCTAGGATTGTAAAGGTCTTTCCATGGAAAAGAGATTCCAAGTTTGTCCAGAGCCCAGATGTGTGCACATTATGTTTGTCACTAGATTGAGTTTTGAACAGCTTTTGTGAATTCCTGTGACTGCAAACAGCTCTTGCACTCAGTTCCTCATTCCAGTGAATAAACTTTAACAGTGGTGATTGAGTCACTCGCCTTTTTTTGTGAATGAGTAAGAGAAGAACGGCTGTAACCGGACAACCGCCGATTGGTCGAGAGAGGAAAAAGTCCCCTCCGATTGGTTGAGGGGGCTCCGGCCCTGAGCGTTTTGATTGGTCACCTTGACAGGAGGACTGGTCAACTTCTTTTGGTCTGGAACTGTTGCCAAGTAAGAATGGGATGATTTGTAGTGAATGGAAAGGAAAATCAACTCTATTCTTCTCTTTAATTCTTCTCTTCTCATCTTTTTCTTCTTTTCCCCTCTCACTGCTCTTCTCTTCTTCTCTTCCTCTCTAGTCTAATGCTAAATGACAGGAAAGTCCTGCTAAAAAAACAGAAATTATTTGATTCTGATCTTGATTATATTAATGTCTCTCCCAACATAACATCAGTACATTGCTAGTGTTCGACTGATATGGGTTTTATTGATATTTTTGGATTGAAGATGCCAATAGCTGATCATTTGTAAAAAAAAAAAAAATTCCAACTCTTCAAGGTTTCCCCCATGGATTTTTATTCTTGTCAGAGTTGAAGCCTCTGAAACAGCATTTAGACCATGGGACACTCAAACTCTCCATTGGATAATAATAATAGTAATCATAATAATGATTATTAAACATATTCATGCATACTTGTGTGGAATCTGATCAAAATGCATGATCAGAGGTGAACAAACCTGACTGGACCAGATCCCATTGTTAATAAAAGGGCAATGTCGGCCCCATATATTGACAAACCCTATACAGTGCAGGACTTGAGTACAGTACATCAAGTCGGTGTTGTGCTCCACCTCTCCTCAACCAGCCCCACCCCTCCTGACTCCTCCACCCCTGATAACATTGTTATCTGTGAGGCAGAGGGAGGTGGTGGTCAAACGGACGCTCATCCACTCCAACATCAGACGCCCATCACACTAGACCAGACAGGGTTAGGCATCCAGGATTTACAAGATGAAACCTTCTTGATCCCTGTGTGGAAATTAGGCTGTGGCAGCAACACAAGTAATGGGATTCAGCAAGGGGGAAAATATAGAATAGAATAGAATAGAATAATGGCTGTATTGGAGATGGGCGGGGCTTGCGCTTTTGAAGGACAATCCAGTTGGTTCCACAGTGCAAGCCAAGATCAATATATTCCTAAGAAAAGACTGAATCCATTTTAAATATTAACCAATTAAGGTCATTTTCAGACAGTGCAGCAGAAACGCGGTCCAACGTGGAAACTCTTGCTCGTTCATATTTCCGAACGCCTCAACGCAAAACACATTTAAAAGGACTTCCCGGCACAAGCCACGTTACTTTTTCGCGAGCCTGACTCCTCAGCGGCGGCCTCAGCGAAGCCGTGAGGCTGGTGGGGGATCCTCTGTCCGTGAAGACATGTGTGGTCCCTCCGTCATCCTCCTCTCCCTCCCCCTCCATGGCAGCTTCTCGCTGGCCGGGGCTCCCCTCCAACAATCAGGGCCTTCATAGGGGCCGTAATGACAAAATGAAAGCCAGTTGTGTGTCTGTGGAGGTTTTAATGACTTTCAGAGCTGCCGTGGAAATGCTGGGCTCAGTCCAAACACTCTGCTGCAGAAACACAAAGCAACTCAGAGCGCTTCGCAGGATCGATGCTGAGCTTGTTGTTGCAGCTGCTCTGACCTTTTTTTTTTTTTTTTTTTGGTTTTGTTTTTTGATGTTCTCATTGATAATGACAGTAATGATGAGTTGTGTCAACTACCATTCGACTGTTATCGTTTTTTGATTTATTTTTACTGCCGACGGCTGATATGTTATGCCAATATTCAGTATCTTTATTTGACCATTTCCATGCCAACAGATCCCAAATATTCAGTGTTTCCCCTACAACGTTATCCTTGTCAGGGTGGAAAAACCTCTGAAACAGCATCATGAGACGCTAAATCTGTCCATTGAAACCCAGGATAATAATCATAATCATAATTATGGTAATAAAACATACTTGTGCATACTTGTGTGGAATCTGATCAAAATTTCATATTAAAATCATCTCAGGTTAAGGGCTTCCTGTACACAATCAGTATTGATCAATGATACAATAAATACCGTTGTAGAATATCCAACAATATTGCAATATATGCCAAATATATCGATCTAACCCTTGTGTCAAGTGTTTTTTTTCTTACATATTTAGTCAAATTTCTCCAAACGTTTGACAGTGATCAGTGGAATCCAGTGAAACATCATCTGAGCAACAGCAGCCTGTTTATGGAAGAACATTATTTTGGTATTAAAGCCTGCCGACAGTGCTGCTATTTAATGTTGATGTTGTGTTGACCTACATGCATGACAGCACCTTCCTTTTCCCCTTCCTGTTGGAAGTACAGTAGAGTGGGAGATAAAGCTGCTGTAAGTGTTTGCTCTGACTTGTTTGCTCCATCCACACCCTGCTGCGTTCAGCCGAATGTGTTGACCTGAGGCTTACGGCGCCGCTCCACCTGGGACACAAACTTCACCATTCAAGTGGTAATCTGCCAGATTCTCAGCACTCATTGCTGTGGTGTTTCTTCACCTGTCAGTCAAACAGTGTGTCCAGTACTGTGACGTCTTTCTCTTTGGATTTTCTGTTGGTGCAGTGTGAGTTTCTGTAGGTGGCGCTCTTTTCTTTGTCTGTTCAGCCATGGTGGCTTTCACTGCTCATGCTAACTACCCAGTTCTTCTTCTGTTTATTCTAAACAAACCAGAAACGTAAAAAAAACAAAAAAAAAACAGAAACGTAAAACCAGAGGATTTTTCCCAGGAAAGAGACACCAGACACCGAGCCTTTAGAACATCAAATGGAAAAGATTTATTATGATAAAAAAAATGTAAAATAAAAAATTAAAATATTATTTACTTACTTTAACCTATTTGCAGTGTTGCGGATGGTTGTTGTAGGGGTGAGAGAAAGAGAGAAGGATGAGGTGTGTGTGTGTGTGTGTGTGTGTGTGTGTGTGTGTGTGTGTGTCATGTGTGCCAGCCAGAGCAAATGCTGGTGAAACAGGACTCCTGAATTCCAACAGGCTTACTAATCACTCACTGAGAGAAAGATTGGGAGAGATGGGGAAAGAGAGAGACAGAGAGAGAGAGAGAGAGAGAGAGAGCAGTAGAGTGAGGTAGAGAGAGAGTGGGGTCAGAGCGCAGGGGTTGGATGGCATGACCAATCAGATCAAATATCAAACAGGGCAAATCCAGCTCCCTTCTCAAAGCCGTCTGGAATGAATGGGCTGGGTGGAGGTGGTTTTCCTGAGGACCTGGAGGAGGCCAGGGTGGGAAGACAGGTAGGCAGGGCTACTGGGTCAGTGCAGCTGGACACACAGACACACTAGGGTTTGACTGATATGGGTTAACGGCCGAATACTGTCCTTTTTTTTCACAGTGTTTCCAGAAGGGACAACTGTTGCACCGGCTCTCACACTTTTTCTCTCTCATTATCCTACTTTTGTTCTTTTTTCCAACTCAGCATTCAATCATGCTTAAATGCACTATTGCTTTTCATCGCGCTTCTCCCTACTTTCTAGTTTTTTTCCCACCTTTTTCCACCATGCATTTGCTGCACTACTGGTCTACACAGTGTGTTGCTGATTTTAATGGGGAATAGGAATACCCGCACTGCAGTTTGAGATGCTTCAGAGAAACATGGCTCCAGGCAAACACACCCGATACAGTGATCGCACTAGAGGGTTTCCACCTGTTTTTTCATTGATCTAATTTCCCTCTGTTACAGCATTTAGACCGTGAGGCACTAACACTCTCCACTGAAACCAACTGGCTTCAGTGCAGATGCATGACACTGAATTGATGAGGAAGAGGAGGAGGAGGAGGAAGAAGTAGTAGTGCCATTCATACCTGCCAGTCCTGATCAAACTGCTCTGCAGATATCTGCTCCAAGTGAGCTTGGTAAAACGCCTTTAAATACTCAGATCCCTCTACATGGAACACACTACAGAATGATTTAAAACTGACATGTGATTTCCTTTGGTGAATCCTCTTCTATTATGAAGGGTCTAGAAAGCAATTGGACAATGTTTGTGCACTGTTTAAATTATGTACTTGATGCTATTCATCTTGATTGTATTTATTTGTGCTACATCACTATGCTTACCTAAGTGTTTTGTCTTTTTATGTTGTTCTTGTAAGCAACTTTTATGTACATTTTGTCCTCCATGCTGCCCTCTTGGCCAGATGTCCTTTGCAAAAGAGATTTTTCATCTCAGTAAGACTTACCTGGTTAAAGGTTAAATAAATTAGCTGATGCTGGAGGACCATAACAACTTGCCCAATACTAATCAGTAATCGATTCTTGCAAGACTCTTCCCATGTTCTTGATAGATGTGTTTTTGACATTCACAAAGGTCTATTCATTCACTTCAATCCAGCTGATGGAAACACATTTTTTGCAACATCTCAAAAGTTTGCCTAAGATTTTTGCTTGACAGTTGGATGGAAACATAACTAGTGTAAGAAACCAGCAGGGAGGAGCAGTAATTCTTCTCTCAGAGGAGGGGAAACTCCTGTGTGTGCATGTGTGTGTGTGTGTGTGTGTGTGTGTGGGGTGTGGGTGTGGGTGTGTGAGTCCACGGGCCCCACAGACCGGATATCTCCTATGATTTAAGACTGAGGACCTCCAGCACCCCGTTCTGTATCGAGGCATAAATCTAAAAGCTCCCCTGACAATGACACCTAGACCCAACCCCTCTCTACAAGCCTATCATTAACACACACACACACACACACACACACACACACACACACACTCAATGGTTGTTTGTAATTGTAGCAAAGCTTAACATGGGTATGTGTTGTGTGTGTGCAGTTTGTCAGAGTCCATCCATGCTCTTTATCGTCGCCAAAGCCGATAACATGCCTAACTGCCAGCGAATGTGTGGTAATTACCTCCCGGCTTGTGCCAACACATTCTGGAAAAACGGACAACACCTAAGAAGTTTCAGTGACTTCAATATGCAAATTCCAAAACTGGTGGCACCAGTCACTATAATCCTCATATTTAAAGTGAGGATCTCCCTGAATTCCATCACATCGGTGAGGTGAACTTTAAAAGGGTTTTCTATGCTGAAACATTGTCAGCAGTTGTTCTTTCTCAAATTACAGTTTTGTGGAGCTGACTTTGTCAGTCTGACCTAGAGGAGTTTGCCTGACTGAAAACTTCTTTCTGTTTTTGCAGGAAAACAGACCCCAACCCCAACTTTTCATAGGTTTAGCAATAAAACATTGAGTCTATAAATCCATATCCTGACTTATCCTTTGCCCTGATTTGGGGGAAGTTGACAGTGATTGGCTTCAAGGATCTTTTGAAGTGAAAGGTGCCCTTTAACTTGTTGGAAATTGGACAAAGTTTTTGGGAGATTGCCCCATTGGGCTACTTAACTGTTAAGTGATGAGAACATAGACACCATAATCATACATGTGTCCTTGGTAGATCATTGGCTCTGATACTCCATGCTAACACTTTAGCGTACACTATGTTGAGTGATAGTAGAAGCTGTAGCAACTTGAATAAACAAGGAATAATGATGAATCGATAGTAAGTTCCTGCTAAAACTTCTGTTTTCCAATCGGGTAACAAATGGATGGATGAACTTAAATGCTCAACATCTTCAGCCACAGCACACAAACTAAAATTAATCATCTGTTGTGTACTGTTGACCGATTTAGGAATGCCAGATCAAACTGTACTTGATGCCTATATATATGGTATGTCTAGAATATTTATAAACGGCTACAATGGACAAAGACTGTGCAATTCCATTGCTGCAAATTAAATTAGTGGAACTGAGGTTTGAAGCATGTATGTTCTTCACAGTCTTCCATATTTCTCTTAGATGATTATGCTGCTTGGATACCGCGGCAGGGTGGCCGCTTTGACCAGTGCTGCCCAACAGACAATAACCTCCTTGTGATCAATAAAACTGTTAAGATGTGGCTATTTTTTTCCAGCGACGGAATCAGAGCTATGTAGCATGATGCCATGTGTTTGGAGGATAAAAGGTAAGGATAAGTAGTTAAAGTGGGATGGAGAATTGTGTTTGCACGCAATGTACAGCAAATAGGGAGCTCCCCCACTCTTATAGAAGCTATTACTTTGGGTAATTGGACAATTGCAATGCAACACTATGGCATCACCAGAAATAGGTTAAGCTGTAAAGTGTGTATTAGGGCAAGGCTTAGGGTGCATCTTTTGCTGCGGTCATTAAAGGTTGAGAGTGGCAGGAAAGTGGCAGGAAAGATAGCTTGACTTTGACAAAACCACCATCTGTAATCTCTAAGCACAATAAATCTGTATTAAAGGCATTCCATCGCTGACAGTGACCTATGCCGCCTGAACTTTAAAGACTTTGAGGAGTGCCTTATAATTGTGTTAAAAGTGTCTTTTGTTTAGAGAAACAGTCTTGTAAACCAAGCCTGCGTTAGTCATCCAAAATGGTCCTGAACCTGTTTTGACTGACACTCTGTTTGCCCCGGCAGCTTTTAAATGTAACCTTTCCCACATGCCAGAGTTAAAGTTTAGTAGGCCAAGCCTCCTAATGCGCCTGCATGGGCAGGAATGAACTAGCTAACAAGTTGCCTTGTCTTTGGCGGTGAGAGAATGCTCTGTGGGAAGTGATAGCACATTCCTTTTACTTTTCCCACACAGAAGAAACAAGCAGAGAGAGGGGGAGAGAGGGAGAGAGAGATGAATGCTATCTTATCAGACTGTGCACACGAGGAGATGCATATGTTACACCGTGTATGTCTGCATTGTCTCCTTTGTTTTTATTAACTTGCTGTGCGGGTCAGCAGGTTAATGCTGCGCAGTTGCTGCAAAAGGTTTGAATCCTGTCATTTGACTCAATGTGGTCATAACCTAGAAGTAGTTAGAGTCCACATTTTCATTCCTGAACTACTTCTTCTTCTTAGCATGCTATGTCAGTATCTTGGACATACCTGTACACAGCAGTAACATGTTTTCACAGCCTTTAAGTCAGCAGGCACACATTTCAGCTGCTGCTGTAGTCGCTCTGACCTGGTTACTGGAGCTTTACTGACGGGACAATGAGAAAACAGATGAAAACAGTGTGAAGTGCTAGTGTTGAGAAGTGCATGTGAGTCTATCGTTAGCTGCACAGTGAAAAGCACACCGCCCATGTCAGTTCAGCTAAATTCAGTACAGCTACATTCAGTTCAGTTCAATTAAACACAGTTTCATTCAGTTCAGGTCAGTTCAGTACAGTTAAGCGTAGTTCGGTTCAGTTGAATTCAGCATAGCTCTGATCAGCCCAGTTCAGTTAAATCCAGTTGTGTTGTGTTCAGCTCAGTTGAGTCCATTTGCTCTGTTCAGCTCAGTTCAGTTGGTGAGTGTAAACCCTCCCTGATGTGGTTACCCTCCCTGTAGCCAGAGGCGCTCAGCCAGCTGCTGCTGCTGCTTCCTGGTTGTGTAATGAGAGACAGCCAGTGGGCTTTCCCCTGCATAACTGTACCATGCAGGAGAGGCCAAGCAGCGGTCAGAATGCAAATACTATGCAAAACTTGCAAAGTTATGGAAATATGATAATAAAGACGGGAGGGCTTGGAGGCATACGTTATGAAAACTAAATGAATGAATGCACAACCGCTAACCACAAAAACAGCAACAACAACAATTAACTATAATTGTGCAGCACTTGTTGAGACAGAGTTTACAAAGCAATTGAACAAAATGAATTTAATATGTTAATGAATTAATGGAGTGTGTGTGTGTACAGTAAGTGCTGCCAGATGTATCTGATTCCTGATTTGCCTTTTGGATGATAACTACACTAGGAAATACCCTTATCGGACAATAGCCGTTTGGTCCAAACAACAGTCATTCAAAAGTAAAGAAAGCAACCCTGCAGTCTTGTTTGAAGCGTAATCCTTTCACTACAGTGCTACTAGAAGATGATGCAGTGTATGGAGCTGTGCAACGTGGTAGGTTCTGAGTTATTACAGCCTCTGTTGCTCTTCTGTGACAGATTTGTAGGGTGCCGTGAGTTATGTGCAGAGAGGAAGGCGGCGGGTTGACGCTCCCATCCTGGGACATGGCTGAGGACGCACAACCACACTTTATAATGGAGCTAACAGTACACACATACAGTATGTACAGTACACAACTAGGGTTAGACTAATACATGGGGTTGATATTGTGCTTTCATGAAATATCAGATCTGGTCCAGTGCGTGTCGTCCACCTCTGATATGATGGATATGCAGTTTGATTGATTACATATTTATTGTAGAATTGATCAACTACACTCACCACACTGGTTGTCTATGGGAAGACCTTTACCTGAATAGATTCTAATGACACATTTTGATCAAATTTGGAAGCATTGAATATCAACACAAATATTGACTAATGGCAGCTAATAAACTAATATCATTCAAACCCTGGTGCCAATCATACCTGTGCACAATGAAAGCAGGTATTTGCTCACTCTCTCTTTTTTTCTCTCTCTCTCTCTCTTTCTGTACAAATCATGGAAGTATTAGTGCAAACCCACCACAAATTGCTCCATGTGTATACGTTCAGACATCTTCTCAGTCAACATCAAGGCATGCCCACACACACACACACACACACACACACACACGCATACAAGCAACACACACTCCACCCTTCCCAAGCCACTGCAGCCGAAGAAGGCATGTTGCTGCTTTGTAATTTACCATTGAGGTTTTCCCCTCCTATTCCTAAGTGCCTGAGGTGACACATGAGTAAATATTTGGAGAGAGATCATGATGAGTAAAAACTGGCAGTTATGCCTCCCTGACCGTGGTGCCGTGACAACCACCGAATACTGTTGTTTACAGTCCTATTGATGTTTCTAGATTGGCTTAGATATACAGTACAACCACACTTATGTCACATTCCAGTGCAGTGTTTGTCAAAGTGGGGTCCAGGGACCCCCAGGGTGGATACACCTAGGCTGAATACTCATTTATTCAGCTATTTATGGCTGATTTATGGCTCATGTAACTGCCACTCAACTGATGTTCCAGTATGAATTTTTGTTGATTAAACTATACTGGAACTTGAAGGGGTTCCAAGGGTAAAATGACAAATACTTTAATCATTATTGTTTAATTCACCAGAAATGATCCCAAATATAGAATGTATAAGAATGACTATCATGGTAGGTTCCACTCTCACCACTACTATCTCCTAGTGTCTTCTTCCACTGTGACAAAGTCTTATCAAATTGGAGGTCCATGGCCCTAATGTGTCTGTTTTGGGGCTCCTTGACATGGAGACATTTGAGAACCCCTGCTCTAGTGCATTCAGTTTAGCACTGTTTTTTTTTAACCAATGCACACTTTCTATATTCAGGTTTTTTTGTCCACTTTCTGTAGCAAATGAATTGTTTTGAAGAGGCGTCAACTGATGTGCATTACAGCAACACAGCAGGAACACCAGGACAGAGTGAGAGGAAGGATCAAAGGTTTTGGAAAGAGGGAGGAGAGATTTGAGAGAGACTTGAAGGAACATGAGGAGACTATATGCAAAAATGATTGTTGACATTCCAGTCATATTAGTGCAGGGAGGGTATGTCCATGTGATTTGGTCTCTATTTATGTAGAGACAGATGTACGAGCATGAAGCTATAATGCCATAATGATACATCAGGTGACCTTTCAATTATGCTAATTTAGAACAGAGGAGAGCCCTGCGAGGCGGTAGGGCCAGTGAGAAAACAAACAAAATATCAACTTTTCTTTCATTAACTCGCTGCTGTTGTGTATCCCCACACAGAAATCCAGTGTTGGAATCGGACCTATAATAACTCCTGAAAAGCTTTAAAAGTCAATTCCAGTTCAATCAGGAGAGACTAGGATGAATGCTTGAATGAAAAAGTTTATTCATGACATGAAACAAGATGTAAACTTTGGGGTAAGCTCCATGGAGGAACTCCTCCCATTCGTGAAGTTAGGAGCTCATCCAGGATTGACGCAGGAATTAGGAAGTCCCCCTGGGGAGTTCCTCTGGAGCCTGGACATTGGTGGTGATGGGGTGGAGGAGGGATGAAGGTAAGCACAGCGACTGGAATGACAGCAGCATACGGCATAGATCTGAGAGAAGGACAATAGCATAGAAGGTGACGTGTATATACTCCCATCACTTAGTAAAGTGGGTAAAGAGAAAGCATGAATGAATGATAAGTAGTCTTCTTGATTGAAATTGCGTAATACTTCACTTGGAGTTTCCTGCATTCCCTTATTGTTTTACATCACTATAGATTGTTTTCCAGTGCTTTTATCACGCTGTGACATATTTGCTATTTTTCCCTCGTCTTAGCTGTTTTTAAAGCAAATATTTTGAAATAAATGTCTAGATATTACGAGGTTCTTGGCTTGAATGGGTTGTGATTGACAGGAGGTGGGTCCTAACGTTGCTAGCCTCTTGCCACTAACAAGCACTCCACAGGGGAGTTGAGGGTAAACATAAAAGTTGCAAAGTACATAAATTGAAATTAGCTCTGATTTCATGACACAGTTCTGCCATTAGCCTATGCACACTTTCACTAATCAGGAAATCACAGAACTATTTTTCTCTGCCACAGCACAGACTGCTGTGGGGTGCGTTACTGGCGGCGTGATCTAGCTTTGCGGACGGTCAGGTCAGGTTGTAAACAGTAGAGTTTGGTAGAAGACGATCTACTGAGGAAATGGTGTGGTACTGCTGCTTTCTGGGTTGCGAATATAAATACATCAGTTTGTCACCATATCATTTTCACAGACTGTTTTTGTTGGAGATATTTTGATAAGCCCCATTTGGACTCATTGTTGGCAGCAAGAGGCAACGGAGCTCGCTGTTTCAACTGACAGCTGATGCTGGAGGACTGTGGGTTCATGTACTACAGGTATGTAAGAGATGTCTGAGTTTTAGCGTCCAAGATGGTCTAAATGCTGTTTCAGAGGCTTTTTCCACCCTGACAAGAATAAAATTCTGTGGGAAACACTAAATCCATGTGATTTTCTTAATGAAAATGATCAAATTTAAAGATATTGCATAATGTCACAAAATATTGGCCATCGATGGCTTCAATCCAAAAAATATTGGCATCAGTATTGGCCTTCATAAATCCATATCAGTCAAAACAGTCACATTACCAGTTTTCAAGCTCAACTTTTGGATGCCAAAAAATGATTGTCTATGAAAGCATCATAGGAATGTTCATTCTTTGATACCCATGTGTTACGTTACATTGCCTGTGGTTCTCAATCATACCATCAAAGCCTATTTTCATTCCAACCAAACACTACTGCAGCTCATTTCACAAGGTGATTATCAAAGCCAAGAAATCCATGTCAAAACTTGTGTTCTGTTGGAGAATATTCTTCCCAAGTTTTCTTGGAAACAAATTTCTAAAGAATATGAGAACAGAGAAGCATCTTTATAGTTTGAGATGGAATGAAGAACAGCTCAACTACAGGAAATAACCTCAAAACGCAAGGTTTTATGGGTATAAGAAGACAGATGTTGACAGCTGATAGCAGTTCCTCTGGAAGGCCTAGCATAACAAAATGAACTGAGGGCAAACCGCAGTCTGGACTGATGCTCATATTCAGCTATTTCTCCATGTGTTCTTACCTTGTATGAACACCGCAGAAGGTAAGGCTTTCATTAATTTGAAAGGAAGCATTCCCTCCATGGCTGATGACTAATGAATGTAGTGAAGCTTTGAGTTAATCAGTGAAATCAGCAGCTGAAGTGTTTGGTTGGAATGAAAACCTGCAGACTCTTGGACCTCGATGGCGCATGATTGGAAACCACCGGTCTTAACTACCAACTGCACACAGCGACATAGTGTAACAAGTGTTTTGTCTATCAGAGCCCACTAAGTTGTTTTGCTTGTCTGCCCACCGGCTCTGTTGGAGGCAAGCATGGCCGGCTGTTATGTAGGAGGAGTGCCACCCAAGAAGATGGCTACACAGCGGAACTATGCCATGGTACCACCATCGCTGAGAGACTGCTATCAGGATGGCATGGCATACACACACACACACACACACACACACACACACTAGATATGCCCAGTGGTGTGTGTGTGTGTCAGTCATCTATCTGATAAGAGCCCACTCCACAGCTACAATGAGGGAGGAGTGCATACCACATCTGGCAGGGCAGAGAGACAGAGAGAAAGGGCGTGAGAGAGAGAGAGAGAGAGAGAGGGAGGGGAGGGGGGTGGTGGTACAGTCTGACAGTCTAAACTGTCTGACATTATTACATTGATGATTATGTCCTACTGTATAGAGTGATAGTTATTAAGACAGAGCAAGGGTGAGAGAGATAGAGAGAGAGAGAGAGAGAGAGACTGCACTGACACAGAGTATAGTAATATAGTGATAGATAAAAAGAAGACTAAACTATGACCTCTAGTTGGTGATCATCATAAGGCATCACAACCACCAATTATATTTTCATAAAACCAGACATACAGAGAAACAGAGAGAGCACGACATCAAGTGTTTGAGCTTATCAAGTCTTATTCTTTCTTCCCCACCAAACACTTCACCTTAGTTCAAATCTGCCCTGATCACCTTACATAACTGCTGATATGGTGATGATAAACAAATCATTCATCCTCTGTCACTCATTTCAAAACAATAAATGATTTGAGAGGTAATGACGGCGGTATAACTGTAGTGCATGGTTATAAAGAAAGTCTGATATGATGAATATAAAGATAATCAAATGCCAAAGAATCGAGGGATCACATGGGGTGCTGGTTGAGCAAGCCGAGGAATTTTAGTGACTGTTTTGAGATTAAAACAAAGGACAAGTTCACATGATTATGATTGTGGACTTCCGGTCCAAACAAGCCAAGGTGCACCAATGCGCACAAAAGGTGTTTAATGCCACAATATACTTGCTGCAGAAACAAATTTCAGCAGGTTTGTATGGACAAAGGGAAACGTTTGCATAAAAAATGAAGTGCTGCATTTGTTTTGGACTCTGCAGCATGAACACACTTACTTGACGAACTGGTCAACTTTGTCTCAATCCAGCCCCCACTGTGTGACCGTCTGCAATTGGTCCCAGTTACCCTAGGTTATGGTTACCTCTTTACTCTTCATGCGCCCCCACTGGTGTGGAATGTAATAAATAAATAATAAATAAACAAACAATATGAAGTGGCAGTGAGTATACACAAATCCTCAATGACTACAGGCCAGTGGCACTGACCTAGTACATAATGAAGACCTTTGAGAGGGTGGCCCTGCAGCACCTCAGACTCTTGCTGATGGACTCTCTGGACCCTCTTTGCTATCATATACCTGCTACACAGGGTTTACTCCCACCTGGAGAGGCCAGGAAGCATGGTAAGAGTCATGTTTTTGATTTCTCCCGTACTTTCAACACCATCCAGCCCCTCCTGCTCAGGGAGAAGCTCAGAACGATGCAGGCGGACAACGTCATGGTTTCCTGGATTATGGACTATTTAAGAGACAGGCTACAGTTTGTTCACAAGCGCAGTGTGTTAGGCTGCAGAATAACACAGGGGGTTAGCGTTAGCCTCAGGGGACTGTACCGTCACCTTTCCTTTTCATTCTCTACACCTCAGACTTCAGATTCAACTCAGGGTCATACCACCTCCAGAAGTTCTCTAATGACTCCTCTGTCTTGGGATGCATCAGTGCAATCAGGGCAGTGAGGAGGACAACAGGAGTCTGAGAGCTTTGTCGGGTGGTGCAAGGAGAACCATCTGCAGTTCAACGTCAGTAGGACGAAGGAGCTGGTAGTGGATTTCCAACTGACTTCTTTGACCTTCCAGGGTGAGGAGGTGGGGTTGGTTCAGTCCTACTAGTACCTGGGGGGTTCACATCAACAACATACTGTACAGGACTGATAACAAAGAGGCACTGGAAATGAGAGGGCAGAGTAGACCGTTCTGCTTGAGCAGGCTCAGTCTTTCAATATACCCAACAGACTAGTCAACATGTTCTAGCAATACGTGGTGGCCAGTGCACTGTTCTTTGTGGTGGTCTACTGGGGAGGAAAGATCGAGGCTGGGGATGCAGGCAGGAAAAATAAAATGGTTAAAAGGCTGGATCTGATGTAGACTGGTACTGGCACATGGAGAATGCAACAAAGTCATTTAAGAATGTATATATTCCCTGCATATGAGTTGGGATGTATCTCTGGACATTCTCTGGACATTTTCTGATAATGGTAATGATAATGAGAACACACACAAATGCATGTGCACCTTCCATATTGTCACTTTTCCTGTACATATGGTACCTCCAACTGGAGTTTTTGCTAAGGTGCAAATCTAGTAATATATGCAGCTAGTATCAGCTAGTTTTTGAGAAAGTGACGAGCTAATCTGCATGTTCTGCACATATATAATCTAAATCTGTGAATTGATTATAACAGGGATCATCAACATTTCGTCTAAGAACATTATTGCTGCAATGTGAAAGAATGCAAATAGTAGTTAGGTCCTTTTCTGCATGCATGCTGTATTTAAGCTTGCATGTAGTGACAGTGTTTTTCTCAGTAAGCTGCATTGATGTTTTTCTCTTCAGTTGTTCACAGGAAGATAATAGAGGATTGCCTATATGTTTCCTCCCTTCCACTCTCTGGGTGAATTGTTGTAATGCCGTGAGTGTTGTGGTGATAAGTCATGGCTTCACTATGCGTTCACACAGGCCATGGTGAATACCTCACCTGCACAGGCAGGCTCCTCCTCATCAAAGGAGGAAGAGAGAAAGACACTGATAATAACCATGGAGGTAGGTCACTACTTCACTTTTATCATGCCGAGTATCATGCTGAGGGCCATCATGAGAATGCCTTGAATCCAGGGAATCTCGCTTAGGAGTATGCAGTAGTATGCAGGATGGTGCCAGTGAAGAATGCTTTAAAACGACACTGTGCAACTTTTTGACAAAATGCCCCAGTTGGCCTGAAATTGGCTTCTCGATGATGCTGGGGAAGTTTGAAGTGAACACCATTTGCAGCGGCCATGTAGTGTGGGTGTGGCCAGCCATAAGCTGGGTTGTGGCTATCAAGGTGTGGCTAGTGGCCACAGAGTAATGAAGTCGTGGTGAACATTGGCATTCCTTTTTTTTATTGCTGATTGGCTGTGTTCTCCCTCTGCTTCTCAACCAGATGCTGGTTACCTCAACCTCGTGGTTGATGTTGTTTAAAGTAGACACCTTCCTTAAGATGAGTGACAAGTGTTGAGGCGGGAAAAATAATTATACGTATTAACATTGTTGTGTGGTTTGCACTTACAATTTTGAGAATGATGAAAATGCTGATTTTAGCTCAATTAATGTTAAAGCAGTTTAAATAAATGATCTTCTTGTATAGTCTTGTATTAAGGTAACTAAATTTTTAGGTAACTAAAGATTTGCTAATTTTAAAGTTAGCATTACAGTTTCTACCTTATTTGACCAAAGTGAGTACTTGATGAAATGTGAATAGTTAAAGGCATACTGAGTAAGATTTTGCTGGTTATGGCCTGGTTTCTAGAGTTGGCCTGGTTTCTGTTGGACAGGTAGGTGCCGGGTAGCTTAACTAGGTATATCAGCTATCATACTTCAATGAATCTATGCTAGCAACGGTAGCTAGCTGCCAGCTCACGATACACACAAGCTCTGACCAGAACTCTGTTTTAGAGTTTGGGACCGCTACTGTAGCCAGCGTGGCTTTTAGGTATAAAACGATTCAGCAGTGGTTTTGGTTGCAGACGAACACACCTGCTGCCAAAAGCTTGACACCCAGAAACGTCCCGAACATTCAGAAATAAGAAAATCCAGGCAGAAGGCAGGCTCTCTGCAGACACACACACTGCCACACACTACCAACCAACAGACTACCAATAAGTAATGATTGAGTAGGATCATTTTTGGATGCGTTTATGCTGTTTCAAGGGGTAAAATCCTACTCAGTATTCCTAATTAAACATAGTTCTAATAGTTAGGGCTCTATGGGCTCTCCTCTATAGACCTATGTTGGACTTGTGTAGGCTAGTCCACAGTGGGCATAGTGCAGGCTGCCCATTTGGGGCCAGTGCATAGTAAACTGCAGGCCTTAATAGGTGGACTGCCCATTTGGGGACAGTACATGGACAGTACAGCCATAGGGCCCATGCTGAGCTGTTTGCTGGGTGTGGTGTTATGACTTAATTGACAGCAACTGGGGCCAATCACAGCGGAGCTGTACAGTGATGCTGTTGTTCAAGCTAAGCATGACCAAATTAGCTTTGGCCATTTTATAAGGAAAGGCATGTGGGCTGGAGTAACATGTTACCTGTTATGTAATGTTGTCATAACAACCAGACCACCACTCCCATAAATATAATATTAAAAAATAAAATGTTTATGGATTTTGATTTGGTAAGATGGAAATGGAATGGGTATATCATACATTTACCCATATGAACACTACTAACATAATCATTTTTATATATTTTTGGACATTTTGTAAGGTGAGCTGTATGTTTATTCTGATAAGTATTGTTATTGTGATTGAGATTATTCAGTTGCATATAATTCATAGTTAATGTTACTGTTGCTGAGGTTGGTAGCTCCCCTTTTGTTGCTTTATTTATTCTTCCAGAAGAAATAATTAAATACACTTGTTTGGTTTTTGGGGCCAGTAGTAACCCACATACTTAAAACAGATGCTGTTGAGCATTGAGTTTTACATCCGTTTCAGACACTGATAAACAGGCTCCTTTAACAAGCTGGGGAGTGTTGGTAGCATGACCAATTCAAAGCCATGCTGAAAGAGAGACCATGCAGGTTTATAAATGGAGCTTTGGTGGCAGCAGAAACAAAGAGAGTGGACAGAAGTGTGAGGCCCACAATACAGTAACCCTGCAGACAGGCAGGCAGGCAGACAGACAGGCAGACAGACAGACAGGCAGACGGACAGGCAGATATAAGGCAAAAGCCCAGCACAGCAGCGACAGACAGGCAGGGAGTTATGTGTATTGAGCAGACAGAAGAGAGGACTCAAATATCCTACTCCAGTATGAATCAGAATCAGAAACTTTTATGGTTACTTTGCCGAAATTTGACTGAAATTACTTGTACTTGTGTATACATCTATTTAAGTGGAGGTACAAGTAAAAGTTATTAAGTTACTTTAGAAAAATCTGAAATCGTTACATATGATCTTTCCCACGCAATGTCAAAAGGACAAAAAAAACATATAGGTTCATTTAAAGAAACATATTGTGCAGAATGAAAATAAATCATGTGGATCTGAAATGGAGAGCATGAATCCCACATCAACTTCCACTATTATTTTCATTCTATAAATACACTGTTGCTGTTAACAAATCTAAAGATAAGATCCTGAAAATTATGTCATTATTTCAGGCAGTAAGACAGTTCAGATAGACAGTTTCCAGAGGCAGTAAGACAGTCAGTAAAGAATTGTATGGGTGATTGATAACAGTAAGACAGTCAGTCAGTACGACAGTCTGTCCAGTCAGTAAGACTGTCAAAGTCTTACTGACTGTCTGACTGCCCACACAGACTGTCTTACTGACTGACACAGTCTCTGTCAAAGATTGTATTGTGATTGATGGTAGTAAGACAGCCAGGCAGTGAGTAAGACAGTCTGTCAGAAAGACATTCAGTCAGTCAGAAAGACAGTCAGCCAGACAGACAGGCAGCAAAGGGCTGTAATTGATGGCTGTAAGACAGAAAGTCCGTCCAGTCAGTCAGTAGGAAAGTCAGTCAGACAGGGAGGCAGTAAAGGGCTGTGATTGACAGCAGGTCTTGTGGCTCGCGCCTCGGCACGCCACTCATCCGCCACTTCCTGGGTCCTTTGTGTTACTAACACACACACACACACACACACACACACACACCATCTGCCGTGGTAATTCACAGGCTGCATGCCGGAGCAGCACACAGCCTCCTCTCTCACTTTCCTTTCTCCTATTCATGCTTCCCTCACTCGCTCGCTCTTTCTTTTTTGGGAGGGAGAAAGCCAGGCTATTCAGAACTTTTGTTTGTACTGGCCCCACAAACACACACACACACACACATACACACACACACACACACACACATGCACAAACATACACGCACACACACACACAAACCTTAGTTCCAAAAGCAATCAGTCCACTCCAGTCATGTATCAGAGGATGGCAGCCTGGTTTTATATTTAATTTAAACTTTTATATCTCTAGTGAACATATAGAGGGCTTTCTGGTGGCCATATTGGAGGTCCACAGCTCTGTGAACAACTGATTGTGTTTCTAAACAAGTTTTTCAAGCCTATATGTATCCATCCACACACACACCTCTCAGGCATTTCACAAATAAAGCATATACTATTTCAACTTAAACACTGTCTCTCAAATACAGTAACTTATTGTTTAATCTTTGACAAAAACAGAAAAATAATAGATCATTGTTAATTCTTTTTCCTTCCTTTTATCACAAACTTTTATAAAAACAAATCTGCCAATGCATAGACCTTGTTATAAAAGTTATATAGAGGTTATATGTTTAGACATTATTTGTGCACAGCCAATGTTCCAGTACATCTCCATTGTGCCATATTTGGTTGCTGGGACATTTGTGACATAACTGCAAAGCTTCTATACTATTGTATATTCCAACATATTTGTATCAGATTCATGCAGATAAACCTGAGGCAGGCAGGCAAATACAGATCAATAAGATATAAGATGAGATGAAACTTGACTTTAACTATAATGATCCCCTTGGGGAAATTAGTTCACCAAGAGAGATAAACAGGCATATAAACACACCTCTAGTCAGACAGCGGTGTTTCTGCACTGCACTTCCCACAGATCACCTGTGAATCAAACAGTGTGTCCAGTAGCCTACTGTGACGTCTTTTTCGTTGGATTTTCTGTTGAACAAGACAAGACCACATTTTCAGTGAACTCCATTGCTTGCTGTCACAGAGAGGATGTTGCTACTAGTCCCCCCTCATTTGTTTTGAAAAGCAAGAAGAAGGATACGAGCTGATAACTGCCAATATGCATTCTGTTCAGGTAAGCTAACGTCAGGTAAGCTAACATCAGGTAAGCTAATGTCAGGTAAGCTAACATCAGGTAAGCTAATGTCAGGTAAGCTAACGTCAAGTAAGCTAACGTCAGGTAAGCTAACGTCAAGTAAGATCATTTCAGGTAAACTAACGTCAGGTTGAAACTATTGAACTATTCTTTCAAAATAATGGTACTAGAATTACACTGTGTATTACTTCCAAAGTAAAAACAATTCCTGTTTTGTGCCTAAGCAACTCCCATGAAATCCGACCAGGTGGCACACAATGTAAAATGCAGTGTAGAAGCCAGTAGCTGCCAATCTTCTCTGCCTTGGTCTTGTTTGTTTACAGTAATTCTGGTTTATTGATGTTAAAATGCTACACTCAGCACTTTTAAGGTAATTTACAATGCTGTCACTGCACCTGTTGATATCATGATGCCAGTGAGTGGTTTGGGAGAGCATAATCTCTAAAAGGACCAGTGGATTTAAGTTGATTTGTCGATGTTTCACCCTAAAGAAATGGGTCAGACGCTGTGGGTGTGTACGGCATGCAGGCTTACTTTGTTAAATCCCTGATGCATTGTTTGGTGATGTGGCGTTAGACACACACACACACACACACTGTGCAGCTACCTGATCTTTGTCATCATATCGGTATGTGTTCTCACCATTCATTCCACTCTACTCCCCCGCAAGTCCCACAATCCATTATGCGTACCTGCAATGTACTGTGTGTGTGTGTGTGTGTGTGTGTGTGTGTGTGTGTGTGTGTGTGTGTGTGTGAGAGAGAGAGAGAGTAAAACAGGTGTGTCACACTTAGGAACAAAGTGAAAGGAGAGGCCTGAGACTGTATACATGACGGCAAATGTCATTGTTATCTTGTATTAAAATAACTGTCATAAAATGATCACCCACACACTTTCACCAGTTGGACATGAAAACCTTCACAAAGCTAAATGTGTGCTTCAAAAAACACTGGGATACCAATACGTTACATGTAGTGTATGTACATTTTCACCCTGGGAGCCACCAACACATTGGTTACACTTTCTCTGACGGTCATATCTATAGTTTATTTTAAGGTTAGGGGTAAGGATAAAAAATTTAAACAGTTACCCATGAAGTTGGCCAGTGCAGCTTTAAGAAACGTGATACCCTTATTTTACACCACACTCACAGTTGAAAACACAGTTCACACACACTCAGACACTCCTGGGGCCTCATTTATATTTTGAAATAGTATTTAAACGAATTTATAACTATGCGCAGATTCCATGTGAAAAGATCTGTGCGTACGCCTTCTGTCACGCAAATTTCCCTTTATAAATCCCAATTAACGTATAATTTTGCGCATGTGGACAAGGCTCACACCCCACCCCCTTAACTCCCACAATTAGCCATAAATGGTTGATGAAATGCCCTTCATGAATATTGATATGCATGTAAATGTGCTTGTCATTCCATTCTCTTTGTGTGAGAAATTGGCAAAGCCCGAGCACAAGATGAAAAACAGAAATTTCACAGAGTGCGAAACTGAAGTGTCTGTTGGGAGCCAGAGGTTTTGTTTGGTGGCTTTAGTTCGGGTTTCATCAACTACAAAAAAGTTTGTTGAGTGGCAACATGTCACAGAAGCAGTTCATGCTGGCAGCTAAAAAAAAATTAAAAAAGAAATGGTCAGATATAAAGGTTGATGCCAAGAAGCGCAATGCTGCACAGCAACAGAGTGTCAGAGCCGCTGGCGGGACGAGGGGACACCGAGCTCTCCCCCTGTGACGGACGTCTGGCATCGATAATGGGAAAAACCCTAATTAGTGGCATTGTGCTAGAAAAAGAGGGTGACACCGACATGACATTAGAGGAAGATAAGACTGCTGTGGGTGACCCAGGTATCCTAAATGTGGCTTTTGTTTTTGGAAAGAGTGAACGTAGCCATGCATTCAACATTTCACACTAATTTGGTTTGGGTAAAAAACCATATAACAAACTTAAGAACAGAGCTGACAAGTTTCTATTCTGAGTTTCTGACAGAGGCGACCGGTGGTGAAGAGGATGGCTGTGCGCCCGGCCACAGTGTCACCGACACGCACCGTGCACCACGAAAGCAGCCATAATGCATCATTATACATTATAGTTGAAAGCCCTTTTATAACCCTGTGACAATCAGTCCAATTGCTTAACACCTTGAATCTGTCGCAATTAATTGTGACGAGCCACTTACGAACCCGTAATGAAATTTCATTGCGAACAGGGAGCTGCTTTTCAGGCGAACAAGACTGCTTTTGGACTAAAGCAACAAATAAATGACTAAAGCCTGGATGTTCCTCTGGGATAAAAACTATTAGCAGCCTGTAATTTTATATGGAACGTAAAAAAAATATTGTAAGGTCTTTACTTGACTGCCATTTTGCCATCGGAGTCGCCATTTCTCATTGTGTCCAAATGTGCGTACGCATGGGTCAACGTCTCTGTAAAGAGGTACGCACATTCTCAAGTCAAGTTTGGTTTTTATAAATCCCAACTTTTGGAAGGATAGTGCTATAGCCTACACTTTCAAGCCCCAATTTGGAATCTGCAACTTTTATAAACTAGACCCATGGTCATCATGTCACTTCCGTCCAGACAGCTTTCCTCCGTTTCTACCAGGCTTATTAAGAGTGGAAAGAAAGAGCTGTTGATTGACAGAAGACAATCCCCATCGCTGTTGTTTAGCTTTGGTCTGGTGCCAGAAACACTCAGAGAATTAGAAACATGCAGCCGCTGACAGAGCATTCATACAGGCCTGACAAAGATCTGCAATGCAGATTGCACAAGCTGAGTTTAAAAGGCATTCACATTTGCTTTGCACTGTACAGCATGTGGACATTCCTTTATTCTGTATTCACTGTGAGAAACTGCGTGACGTCCTTCTTCTCTGAATGCTTACAGTGGGATGGATGGTGGAACTTTTTAAACTGCTGATGATCTTTATTATGTAGGAACAATGCCGACATTGAGTGGAAAACACCAAAACAATGACCACTTATCATGAAAAGGTGTCGCCAAAATCATGAAAAACAACAATCCCGCTGGCTCAGTAGTCTAAGGTGTGTTCCATGTAAACGTGACGTCCTGGGTTTGAATCCAGCCCAGGACCTTTGTCGCATTGTCATCCCCTTCTCTCTGTCCCAGTCTTTCCTGTCTAACTCTACTCTGATCAGTCCAATAAACAAAAGGAAAAAATGGAAAAAAAAGAATGCATTCACACATGACATGACGGTCCTGGATAGGTGAGGCGAGGCCAGTTGTGTTTCTTGTATGCAACGGAAGACATTATTTGTTATTGCTGTCAAAAAACGGGAGCTCCTATCAGGAGCATTAACCACATGCTTAACCACATCCTCCGCCTGGATGGCCAGTAGCTCTCTTGTCTCGGAGTCTGTTCAATTCTGTGACATTTAGGAAACAATCCCAAAACACAAGGGTTTATGAGTATAAGGAGACAGATGTTGAAAACTGATAACCAGTAGTTCCTCCTGCTTGAAAAGCCGAACATAACAAAATGAAGTCTGGACTTATGCTCATATTCAACTATTTCTTCATGTGATCTTAACTGGTATGAACATCAGAGAATGTGAATCACTGCAAAGATCGCAGGGAAGTCCATCATGCTTAGCTGAAGTTACAGGGACTGGAATTGATCCCCTGGCTTGCCGTTAAGACAACATACAGTATAGACCTAATGCTGTTTACAGGCCATTTGGCAGCACAGCCAGAACGCTGTGGCTTCCTGCAGGCAGAGAGGTGTGGATGGATGCAAACAGTTTATTCTAGAGGTGTTACTGACCCATGTCAAGATCATGCTAGGTTTCAACCGATATGGGTTTTTGAAGGCTGATGCTGCTGCTTATATTTTAGCATGGTGGGATTATTGATCATTCTCTTGCTACAGCAATGATCTGAAAATTGTAATAAAGATTTCATATGGCCAGAGTTATAGTTTTCTAAAGGCTGATACTGCCAATGGCCAATATGTTGTGCCAGTAAAACCCTAACCCTAACATTTTGCCAAAACTTCCCCCAAAAGCCACAAGTATTCAGTGTTTCCCTGAGAACTGTGTTCTTGTCAGCCTCTGAAACAGCATTTAATCAATGGGACACTAAAACTCTCCATTGAAACCTTAATCATATTCATAACCATAATCACAATCACAAATTAATAAAAAATATGCCCATCCATACTTATGTGGACTCTTTTCAAAATGTCTCATTAGAATCAATTCAGGTTAAGGTCTTCCCAAAAAGAATCAGTGTAGTATTGATTCATTACAAGTACAATAAATATGTAATCAATCCAAACCGCATCATATCCATCAGATCAGAAGTGGACAACACTGGCTGAACCAGATCCCCATTTTAATAAAAGGCCAATATCAGCCCCATATATTGGTGTAACCCTAATACACACACAACACAGTGTTTGTTTCTTTAGGGCCCTTAATTAGCGGGGAGCCACTAAGGGGCCGGCGTTGAACCCGACACTTCAGAAGCTTCACGCCACACGATGCAGACAGAGATAACAGAGGTGTTTGACGGACGCCTGTGAACCTCATTTAGGAACTGCAGGTAGCCGAAGACACTTGTAAAAACCTAAAGCCAACCGAGTCAGGCGTCAGCCGCTCGCACCTCAATGACACACAGTCATAAAGATAAGTCCCACCATAGACCTCCTCTTTTTGTTTTTTTGGGGGGGGGGTAGGGATAGGGAGGGGGGTGAGAGGAGACGGAATGAATGAATTGAGAGAGAGAGAAAGTGAGTTGGAGACAACTGCAGGGTTATCCATCATGCAAAAAAAGCTACCAGTCATACTGCGTGTGATATGGTAATTTGGCAGCTTGGTGGTTTGCCAAAATGTATGAAGGTGTGTGTGTGGGTGTGGGTGTGTGTGTGTGTGTGTGTGGGGGGGGGGGGGGGGGGTTGGAGGACTTGGCAAGGAAGGAAGTTGTGTTATATATAGCCTCCAGTCTATTGTCTGACAGTCCATGGGGGGGTGTCTCTGTGTGTGTGTGTCTGTGTATGTGTCGGTGTGTGTGTGTGTGTCTCTGTGTGTGTGTGTTTGCTTACATATGCTTACATTTATAGTGTGCATATAGATGTTGTGGGTGTATACCTGCGTGTGTTTGTGTGTGTGTGTGTGTGTGTGTGTTAAAGTTAGACTGATATATGGTGCCAATCAAACTCAATCAAGCTGCATCATATCCATCATATCAGAGGTGCACAACACAGACTGGACCAGATCCCATTGTTAATAGAAGGACAATATCGGCGCCATGTATCATCTAGCCCTGGATGATCGTCATTTTCAGGGTCTTTGGTGTCACAGGAAAGACATTGTGTCTGACTTTCCTCCCTGGTGTTTTCCATCTATGAAGAATAATAGCAGAGGATGTTGAGGAATACAGGCTTCTCTGTGTATTTATTGTAACAGATGACAATGATCTCACGTCCTTTAGAAGCCGGCTTCTGGTCGCCACGCGCCTTAAATACACATACAGCTCCTGGTGTGTGTGTGTGTGTGTGTGTGTATTTTCATATACATGTAAAAATGGGCTTTGCAGGCAAACAAGGAACTCTGGTCAAAATATAAATACAATTTATAAATGGTAATGACTTATTTTTTTCATTCATTCATGACCATGGCATTTGTGATGTGGGAAGGTCAGTAGTCCAGCTAACTAGCTTACCTAGATACTAGCTTACATAGATACAGTCATGCTAGCTACAGGCTAGCATGACTAGTTTGAACATGGAAGGTCAGCTAGGCTAACTAGCTAACCTAGATAACTTAGTATGGATAGATTCATTTTTTTCAGTTAGCAGCAAGAGTCTAGGCTTCATAATATTAGCTTCCTCCTGTCTTACCTCTTACATTTGTCTCTGGGCTTCAGTCTAACATTACTTACCCAGAAAAACTGTTTATTTTGCTCTGCCCACTGAGGTATAACTTAACTATTGAGATTATTTCTTCCTCCAGGTCTGTATCAGAAATGTTTATAACTACAATTGCAATCTGCGAAATCCTGGTGATGTCAGTAAACAGCACACAGCCCGACCCGCTTCTGTGATGTTTTATACCAAAGGATACCAAAGGGACGAGAGAGGTAAAAGATCTAACGACCCAGCATTCTCTGAAAAGAGCTCATGCTCATTGCTGTTTGTGTGTGAAGATTTCCCATCAGTATTAATACTCAACACAGAAATTTAATGTGGGTAAATAGGGTGCATCTACGGTGTCTCCATTAGGGAGGATGGCATGCTCTTCTCTGTTGCAGCCCCACTTCGTGGTTTAGGCTGATAAGACAGCTGGTTTTTACATTAAAAAAAAAATGACCCCAGTGCAGTTTTAAACCAGAAAGCACACACAAGCACTCAGGCAGCAGGCAGCTCAGATAGTATATAGTGTTCAAAAATGGATTGTCAAGAAAGCTGTGGATCTAACTCAAGACAAGGAATTTACTGTCAGTTTTAGAGGATGTGAATATTACGAGAGGAAGTGATGCGCATGACAAGCTATGTTTTAGCAAGGGAAAGTGTGGTATATTTTCAGGTTATCGGGAGCTCATGGTGGCCTCCTCACCTCCTCCTCCTCCTTCTCCTCCTCCTCCCTCCCAGCATCCTTTGGGGCCGTAGTGTTGTGAATGGAACAAGTTTATTCAGCCAGGGAGCCTATTACCCCATGCACGTTGAAAGGTCCCTGAAAGGCCCCCAACAATCCATGTCAGCACATGAAAGTGATGACTGGACACTGGGGGCAAGATGTGTGTGTGTGTGTGTGTTCGTGCGTGTGTGTGTGTGTGCGCGTGTGTGTGTGTGTGTGTGTGTCTGTGCCCTATTGGGGAAGGGTGCCTGCACTTGAACTGGGTCCATTCACCCGGGTTGGGGGGGGTCTTGTGGTCTTTAATGTGTCCATAGCAGGGCAGAGTGACCTCTGTAGGGCTGGCCGGCATTGTGGCCTTAATCCTCCTCCTCCTCCTCCTCTCTCTCCATTCTCTGCCTCTTTCACCGTCAAAGAAGGCTTTGACTTCTTTCTCTCTCCTTTTCTTCTCGCCTCTCTGCCCCCCATATCGTTAAACAGGGTTCTCGCCGGTCATGGAATGCCTGGAATATCATGGAATTTAGACAGGCTGTATGTATTTTACAATATGCTTTGCACATTCATGGCTTTAGATGGTGGTTTTCAGCCCAACTGGAGTGGAAACCAGACTGAAAAGCAACATTAACAAACCGGGAAGGAAGAACATATTTAGGTCATGGAAGCGTTCCGACTTTGTTCTGGAAAGTCATGTAAAAAGTCATGGAATTTGACTTCATGGTGGGAACCCTGGTTTACGTCCTCTGACCCTCCCTCTCTCTCCTCCTTCCTCTCTTTATCCACCGCCACCTCACCTCCAAAAGCATTCCTGTCGTCTTCCTGACCGCCAACACCAAACCTCTTTCCACTCATTCCAAAAGTCTCCCTGGAGTGTCTGATCTCTGCTGGCAGCTGTTGTTGGTTAGCTCTGCCCTCTGAGCGTCTATAAGATAACAAGCATCCGCATTATCCAGGCAAAAATCACCATTCTCCAAACTATGAGCAGTGAAGTAATCAAAGAGACAATCCACCCCAAAACAGAATTAATAAATGTTCTTCCTATGAGTATATGGACAGTAAAATCTAGATTTGAGGATATGAAGGAGTTTTTTCTCAGAACTAGAAACAAGGCAAGCAACACTTCAATCTGTGATGACATTTCTGAAGAAAATTTAGAGCCTCTGTATTGATAATCAATGGGAGACCAAATTTGTGGGCAATGTGGCAGCAGCAAGTGTGATTTTCCTAAAATATGTGGGTGTAAAAATAACCTATGAGTGCACAGGCTACATTTTCTGGATTTAAGTTGTGAGTTGTGCTTGTTCACAAATTTGGGTCAAATTGTAGAAATACTAAATATGATTTTAGTTTTAGGGTTGATTTTCCCTTAAATGCCAGACCGTGCTGTGGCACCATGAGTAATCAGATTCAACACAAGCAACTGAGAGTCCATCACATTAGTCAGCTAGTTAGAGGTCGCATTACAAAACCTAAAACCACCAGTGCAGCCAGGATGCCGAAACAGTCAGAGGGCAACCAGCTCCGGTGCGCTGACAAATCCTGACTTATATCCTTTTTTCATATTATTCAGTTTCCTTTTGACTGCATCTCCACCCTGGCCAGACAATACACTCATGCTTTGTACAAGCATCATACCAAATATTACTAACGTCTTCTGATATTCACCTCTATGTCGCTTACTGTAATTCCTTCATTCATTTCTTAAGAATATATTTGATTAGACAGGATTCATTGTTTGAATACTAAGCAGTGCTAGTTTGAAATTGTAATCCTGGGATTTTATAATCTGATAAAAAAAAAAAAAAAAGTAACATGGGTTAGACTGATATATGGGTTTGCCAATCTTTTTCTGGTTCTTTATTAAAAATGTTATCTGGTCCAGTCAGTGTCGTCCACTTTTAAAATGATGGATATGATGCAGTTTGATTGATTACATATTTATTGTTCAATTGATCAATGCTAAACTGCTGTTTCAGAGACTTTTCCACCCTGGTAAAAATTAAATTCTGGGGGAAACACTGGATACTTGGAATGTCATCAGAATTGTTTTGGCATGAAATTGGTCAAATTTAAAGATATTTAACAATGCTACCATATATTGCCTATTGGCAGCTTCATATTGGTATTGGCATTCAAAACCCATATCAGTTGAACATGAATAGTAGCTGAAACTGTCATCTTTTTCCAGGAAAAACAATTAAGTCTGACTCAAAGTCAGTAATAGAGCAGCAAAACAGTCCTGATGATACAGATCTGACTGGGATTGGATCTGCTGACATGGACATTTAGCTAAAGCTACACTGGCAACGTTTCCATGCAAGGAGAATTACCCTCTTAACCCGGTTACTCCACTAACCTAGTTTTGGGTCGAGGCATGTGAACTTCATAACTGGGTTAAAATACCCTGGGTAAACTCATACTGTGATCATGAGAAATCCGGTGAAGATGCCTGGCTTACTTCCATATTAAACTGGTTACTGTGGCATGGAAACATCTTACTCCTTTCATAGTTTTTATCATCTGTCAAACTCAGACTCACACAGCATTATAGGTATTTTGATGTGGGCTGGAACAAGGAAGAAAAAGCTTATTTGAAGAGAAACTCTCCTGCTGCCCAAAGATCTCCTGCCAATATACAGAGATCATCATGTTGTGTCTTCTTTTTCACTATCTCCTTTTTACAGCAATGTTCCAGCTGCTGTGTGCGCGTGTGTGTGTGAGTGTGTGTGTGTTCAGATCCAGAGGCTTTGTAAGAGTCCACTGACCAATGTAAACTGTGCAGATGTCGCCAATGAATTTATACTTAACAGCTGAGAGGAAGAGGGCAGAACTTTGTGTGTGTGTCTGTGAGTGTGTGTAAATGAAAAAGGCATGGATGACTCAGAGAGACAGAGGGGAGGGGTGGATAGTAGATAGATAGTAGGAGAGAGAGAGTGAAATCTCTTTCACACACAGAGAGAGAGGACATATCTTGGTCAAAAGTCATGATTTAAAACTAAACATTTCACAGTTGAAAACCTTATATCTCCAAAATGTCAACTTTTCAGGAAGAAAAACAGCCTTGTTTTTATTTCATCAACACAAGGGTTGTAGAAATGTCTCAGTCGGAGCATTTAATTGCAGTTAGGTTTTTACCTGACAGTGATGATTTTGAGCTTAAACTCTCAGAACTTTTTCCAATTTCAACAAGATTCTAGCTGCCTAACCACAATTTATTTGAACAGTTTCAATCTGGTTTTAGATCTTTTCATTCTACTGAAACTACAGTCACTAAAGTGGTCAATGATTTCCTGCCAGCTATTGGTTCTTCATTAACCTCGGTACGACTCGACCTGAGTGCAGGTTTCAAAATGGTCAACCATAGCAACCACCATAATATACCATAACATACTCTTAAATTGTCTTGAAAAATACATTGATATTCAAAGATTGGTGTTTTTGTGTTGAAGGTTCTGTCTATTACAAAATAATGCATTGCATTATATGACCTCAGCACTATAATTCGGACTTTGGTGTACCACAAGGTTCTGTTCTGGGACCCTTGCTTTTCTCTATCTGCATGCTACCATTTGGTGAAATCATCCCTAAATTTGGCCTTGATTTCCATTATGTTGACGAGACTCAACTCTATATACCTGTTAAACCAAATGACCTATCCCAACTCCTAAACTTGGAGGTGTGCTTATCCGAAGTCAAACGTTAGATGCCTCTAACCTTCCTGCTCCTCAGTGCAGACAAAGCAGAGATGTTGGTTGTTGGACCAGCTAGACACAGGGATCTGTTTGAGTACAGAGTCCTGCTATCAAATATCTTTGTGTTACATTTGATCCTACTCTTTCGTTCAAAAAACTGCATTTTGCCATCCTCGCAATATTGCTAATATTCAACTGATATCAAGCAGATGCAAAAATATAATGTCAAAATTGACCAATCGAGCCAAAATCAGTATTTCAAGTGTGGTGCCTCACCTGAAGTGTATTTTCAGCCGCTAGCAGAATCCACACTTACACCTTGGATGTCAAACTGTAAATCTTGGCTGTGGAAACCCTGACCAGCTCTGTAGGTCGGCTGTATTGTCTCAGTTCTGAGTCCCAATAAAGTAGCTGAGCCTTTGGCAGGGAGCTCAGCCCTTACTGGAAATGACTGCAGTAGAGGACAAAGCAAAACCTTTTTATACCGTTCACAACCCAAGCCCACCTTGCATAAGTCCTTTATGCCCCTGGAGAACACTTTCTGCTGGAAAAAAAACTCAATAAAGCAGGAAAACGCCACAACCAGAAATGTGGCTTTCTGGGCGTTGTAGCATGGCAGGATTTCTGGAGCTTTGCTGTACTTGCTGTTACTGTTGAGTCGATGGTGGAAGAAAAGTATCAGTCTTTCTCTGACTACAGCAATGATCTTGGCCATATGACATTCTTACTAGAGCTTGACCAATATGGCTTTAGAAGGATGATACAGATGTTTGGATTGATATATATTAAGATAAATATTGTGTTTCCTCCAGAATTGTATTCTACTAAGGATGGAAAAGCCTCTGAAACATTTAGACCATGGGACACTAAAACTCTTCATTGTAACCAAGAAAGATAAAAAGTAATAATAAAAATAAATATATTCATGCATACCTGTGTGAAATCTGATCAAAATGTTAAGTTGCTGTTAAGTTGTTAAGGGCTTCCAACTGATAACCACTGTAGTATTGATCAATTCTACAATAAATATGTAATCAATCAAACTGCATCGAGTCCATCATATCAGAAGTGGACGACACTGACTGGCTGGTATCTGATTTTTAATAACATTTTTAATAAAATTGGTCTAATCCAAAATTTTTATCACAATACATGTTCATCTGGTTTACACTGAGCTTCCTTTTCTACCAGTGCAGCAGCTCTGACAGAGTTCTTGTTCATAGCTGTATATTGAGAACAGCTGTCTGGTGGGTGAACATGTGTTGACGTGGAGTGTTTACTCTGGTCTACATGTCAGTTAGAACTGGAGACAGGCGTTACACCTTCCAGCTAAAACACTACTTCCCTAAATGCAAATGGCCCAGACTGTGTGTGTGTGTGTGTGTGTGTGTGTGTGTGTGTGTGTGTGTGTGTGTGTGGGTGGGTGGGTGTGGGCGGGTGTGTGTGTGTAAATGGATGTGTGTGTGTGTGTGTGTGTGTGTAAATGGATATGTGTATCTGTGTGTGTGTGTGTGTGTGTGGGTGGGTGTGTGTGTGTAAATGGATGTGTGTGTGTGTGTGTGTGTGTAAATGGATATGTGTATCTGTGTGTGTGTGTGTGTGTGTGTGTGTGTGTGTGTGTGTGTGTCCACTACTCAAGCCCAAAGCCAGGCCCAGACCAGTGTGTGAACAGCTATATTCAGGTATGTGTGTCTGAGTGCAATAAAAATAAATCAATAAAACACAAACAGATAGATGGCTAAATGTACTTCAGGACTCTTTCCAACTTTCATTGTTCATTTAGACTGACTTTAGAAGTTGAAATAACTGGAGAAATGTGGTGGGAAGCAACTGTTTTTTTCAAGTCCTGGCAGTTTTTCAGTACCTGTGAATCTTTGACCAGTAAACAGTGGAACAGGTTGATCCTGCTTTTACAACATCTGTGGTTTCCTTAGAAAACAAATCCAGCCCAACAACAGAATAAATATACACGTTCTTCAGCTCATTCATTCATTAATTCATTCATTCATTAGATGAAACGAAACTTGGATAGTTGCCAGCAGCATAATAATACAAGGATGCAGCAAAGAAAAATATAATATAAATAAGAATATATAACATAACGCAACCAACACTTCCAAAGTTTCAAGAATATTTTAAGTACATATGAAAAGTATTAAAATATCTGGTAACACTATTTCGATAGTCCACTGTTGACTGTCTCTACAACATGTCAGTTGACTGTCAACAAGTCTAAACAGACAAGTAACACGTATTCAACCAACCACTAGTGGAGGATAAGGGACATCTCAAGTTCTAAACAACAGACTTTAACTGAGTATCTGTTGACTATGAGCCAGGGAGGAACACATTCCTCTTTCCTATGGAATTGTTTTATGAGTGATTTGTCTTACTACCCTACAACCCTAACGTTACCCAAATTTCTAGATGACTAAACTTAACCCTAACTTAAACCCTATTCCTATAAACTTTACCTTTACTAATTTATTTTATGTGCCTAACACATGACTATTTCTTTCATGTGCCTAAACGTAACCCACACCTTAACTGAAGCTGTTGGCAGTCTACCAGCAGTCACTGATTTCAGCAGGTGTACGTGACAATCAACTTATTGGTAGTTGAGATAAATTACATAGAGCATATCTGTAGACAACCAACTGAAAATACTTTGCTGATAGTCTGTTGAAACAATTGTTGTTGACAGTCAGCTAATACACTGTTGAATATCTATTGATACGTTGTTGAGTCAACAGTGGACTATCAAAATAAAGTGATACCAAATGAGTTACAGCATTATAGGGTGTGCAAAATAACAGAAGTAGAACATACTGTGACAAAAAAAAATATGTATATGTAATATATACAAATGAGAAAGCATATAGCAATATAAAGAAAACAAATGTGTGAATTTACAGCTTATATACATGGAGGTTTTCCCTTGCTGCCAAGGAATCCATACTGGATCCATACTTCCCTTTGTTTTTCTTGCTGTTTCTGTAGAATGGTCACATCACAATAAAGCAAAAGGGGAGGGATTCATGGGAATTGTAGGCAAAAACAAATATGTACAGTTACATCTTATGTAAATTACATCTTAGGTAGATGATGTGCAAAACATGCTTCACATTCACATAAGCAGGTCTACAGAAGGCCATATGTACAGTATGTACAAAAAGTGACTAGATGTTTAGACATGCTTTGTAAAATAAGTATTTTTCTCAAATATATTACATATTAATGTAATTACAGATACAATTACAGATGTAGATAACAAATACAGATGTACATAACATATGTACAGAATGTGCAGATTTGCATATGTGCATTACTGGTTGCTTACTTTATCAAAAACTATCCAAAACTATCTATCTACCACCCATTGGGTTTTTTTCCTGGTGGCTGTGCAACATCCCTACCTACAAAGGAATCCATGGACTTAAACTCACCAAATATTTGTCCAGTTTAGGATAAGCTCCTTTGATTGGAGTCTGGCTTTTAATCTGGTCACCAGTTTGTCCCTCTTATTGGATAACAGCATGGCTTCAAAAGCTGCCTTTAACTTTAAAGGTTACCAAACACTGCTACTCCTGATAGTGCCCAGTATATCTACTGTATATCTGCTATACAATATGCTGTAGCAATACAAATGGGTGATTTCCTCATACTGTGTGAGTTGGCTCACTCTAATGGGACTGAAAAACACTTGTTGCAGGAGGTTTTGGTCCTTTAAAAACAGCCCAGTCGCTGACTAAAGAGGTTGCAATCATCAGTTGACTGAAGCAATTGGGGTTTTATTTTTCGGTAGTTTTTATTTTTGCTTGTTTTGATGTGGCCTGATTGTGTATAGCATCTGTGTTGCAGCTTAGTATGGCAATGTTTATTGTGCCTGGAGATATATGTACATTTGTGCTTTAAGTCTAGCCAGGCGCCTGGGATCGACCCACTTTATGTGTTGAGTTCTGATAGGATACTGATAAACTGGACAAGAAACCATTTTCAGTGAAGTGGAAAGTAGGGTTATCATTTTGCCGATATATCAGAAACATATTGGATTAAAAATCAGCCAAATAATTATTAACATAATCCTGGGTTCAATGGTGTCCCATGGTGTTTTAGAGGCTTTTCCACCCTGACAAGAACAACATTCTGGGGGAAACACTGAATACATTTTTACTCGTTTTTGGAATTTTTCGGCATGAAAGTGGTCAAATTTTGACATAAAACAGTCAGCTATTGGCAGCTTCAATCCCAAAATATTGATATCCAAAAATCTTAAAAACAGTCTAACCCTAATGAACTGAATCTTTTTTTTTTTCAACAGTAAAGATGCTAACTTCAGTCATCGGTTGAGCTTTCTCCTTTAAGAAAACACTTTATCTGTGTTTTTAGCTCTTCCCTCACACATCTGCCCTGATAATCTGATTAAAACGGGTTGGCTCTGATTGGATTCAGCAGCATCAATACTTCAATTAAGTTTGCAGTCAACTTCCACCTCACTTAGTTTCAGCTCAGTAGGCCGCAGAGGAAAGATCCTCCACAGGTTAGCAGGGCTCAGACAAAACAGTTTAAGCTGTCAAACAATGGAGGCCTATGGCACTAAAGAGTTAACTGTGGGGGTGGAAGACAGAGAGAAAGTTAAAGAGACAGAAGAGGGAAAACATCATTACATTAACTAATCAAGTAGGTATGCAGTAAATGGCTATGAAGCTGTTTATGTTAAACTGTGGTTTCCAACTGAGGATGGGCCACCAGTTTGCCTCTGCTGACCAGCCCAGTATAACCAGTTGTCCAATATGGGTTCCTGAGCAGTGAGGGGAAAACTCCATGTATATGTTATGGTAAATGTAGGGTATAATGGTAAATGTATACATTTACTATTAAATGTGCACACTTACCAAGGTAGTTTACCACAGAAGCCAGTCAGAAGAGGTCATTTGGCCACATGGCGAAATGTAGAGACAGGACAGAGAGAGCCTCATGCTACTGTGACGAGCATTTTGCACTCACATTAACCGGGAAATGTAATTACCTCATGAAATGTTCACATTTACCGCCCTGCTGGTACATGCACATTTACCGGTAAATGTATACCTAACATACAGTATATAACCTGTAAATTCACATTTTTCTTTATATTCCTTTCTAATTTGTATATGTTGCATATATTATTATATTTCTCACTTATGTCATATTGCATATATTTCATTTTTTTTTGTATATTTTCAAATTTCATTCATGTTTTCTTTCATTTTTATTTGTCTCAATGTTTTCTACTGCTGTTATTTTGCAATATATATGCAATATCTCAGCTGTAACTGATATTTTCCTACTTTTAATTATTCATACTTACCACTTTATATGTTCTTGACATGTTGGAATTGTAGGTTGTATAATGTTTAATATCCCCATGTGATCTATATGAAGGTGTTGGGGTAAGATGAATGCAATAAAAATACAGTTTTAGGAAAATCTTTCAAATTTGTTTGGTTTCATTTTAACTAGACTGAAACAGATAAAATAAACAAAAAAGTGTTTGAAGTGTTTCACTGGACCTATGTAGCCAAATAATAGAGTTTAATTATTTCAGTTTGATGGAAATTAGCCATTTAGATGCCAATACACCCAACACATTTGAAACACACTGGCATTATAAGCACAAAGTTTGCACATTTAAAATTAATCATTCAGTAAGTTTTAGTTCTATTTGAGTCAATTTCATAAATGATAATACTTAATTTAAGTTAGAAGTACTTAATCCAATTGATGATGGAATTGTTGACGGAAATTTGTCATACAGTTGAAATGTGTTATATATGTTTTGGCAGCATGCATCACGTTCATCTCAGCATTCAAAGCTTTCTGCCATGTGGCTGTGATTTGGTTTTGCAGAGAGGGTGGGAGGTTGAACATGGGGACAGCCATAACCCCGGGGCTTTAAAATGCGCGCACACACACACACACACACACACACACACACACACACACCCAGCTAACCTCCAAATACAGATCTGGACCACATCTTAAGGGGGAAAATCCACTCCAAGAAAAAAAAAATAAAACTCCCCTTTTCCTCCTCTCTTTGTTTCTCCTCCAACTCAAGTCTCTGTCATTTTTGCGTCACTGGTTTTATGTAGTTTTCCTACTTGTTGCTTTGTTGTCTGTTTACATGTTAGTTTGTTTTTAGATGTAAAGGAATACAGTGAGATTTAGGCAACGACAAAATCATCCATGTGTCCCCAGTAGATCGTTGGCTCCGGTGCTCCATGCTAACACTTTAGCATACACTGTGTTGAGTGATAGCCAACGTGGTCTCATTAAATTTCATGAAATGAGCACAAAGTCCGAAATGAAGAACTATTGTATGTGTTGTGGACAGGAATTATGTGAAGATTACATCACAATATTGGCCACGCCATTTTCACCTGTTCATCACGTGTAAAGGTTAGTTAACGGTTAAAGTTAGGCAACTAAATAACTTGGTTAAGGTTAGGGAAAGGCTTTGGTCATGGTTAAATAATTAAACTTCAGCTAAAAATTAAAACTTAACTCATGATGATGATGATATTGGTAACATTTATAGCCTACTGAAAATACTGAAAAATATACTGAAAAAACCAACCAACCACAGAGCAACTGTAGCGTTTTTCTATTGTGATGTGAGCCAAATAAATAAGTGAAATGTTAGTATTTTGTCCTCCTTGACTTGGAAATTTGAGATGTGCTACCTCTTCATAGTCTTTGGAACATGCTCTGGATTTTGGGTTTAGCACTCCACTGAGAATCCCATTGTTGAAGCGCAACCTCCTTTTCCAATTCAGTTTTTCATTTTGAAGTTGCTGCTCCAACCTAAAAGTGGACAAATACAACCACGACGGCCACATCATTTGAGGAACTTAACTCACCGAAGCAAGGTCAGAGACATTTTTCTATACAGAGGAAGATGTGGAGAATATTCTGTTGCCCCACACTACATTTGAAAACATGGTCCAAACTGAAGACCATGGCACAGACATTAAAGGTCTTTTTTCTGAAATTGAAGATTTGAAAAAACAAGAAACAAGATTGTTGTGGCATGCTGTTACACTGTCAGAGTATAGACGACAACAACGCATTCCCAGAGGCCTTCGAATCAACAAAGCTCCAGCTTTTGGCACTGATGACCCTGAATTCATGAAGAGGTGGGAACAAATCTTAAACAAATGTTCATTGGATTTAGAGGTATTGCTTATTGAAAAGCCAAAAGCTGAGCGTTCTAAGAAACTTGAAACAATAAAGGCTCTTGAAACTAAAATTCACAATCTTCATGGGTCAGATGAGGTCACCCAAATGGAGGAGAAAATTATGAAGTCATTGGATTCATTTAAGACACAACTCAAACAATACAAGATGAGAAAATACCAACATGATTTGAATGACTACAAAGAGGGAACAATCTACCAATGGCAGAAGTCAACCTACAAGTGGAGACAGAGAACCAGAGTCAAAACAGGTGTCTCCCATCAATTTGATGACTATCCCTCAGCTGTGAGTGACAAATCAAGCACGCAAAGTGAGAGTGAGGATCTTCCAACCAACCACAGAGCAACTTTAGCATTTTTCTATTGTGATGTGAGCCAAATAAATAAGGCCCTCTTTACACCTTGCATTAACATGCGTCTCGTATCCAGATTGTATCTAGATATGATTTAACCTGATTACATTTACACCTGGTATTAACATGTGTCTCCAGTGTCCACATTGAGATCCGACTGAGATCCGATCACTTGTCCAGCTCAAACAACCGAACGTCACATCCTCCTCTCGTTTGCATGGGTCCAAAAAAAAAAAAAAAAAGATGATACCCATCTGTGAAGCCGCACTATGGACTATGGTTTCTGCGGTGTGCCTGGTGTTCGCGGTGCGGAGGGTCTGTGCGGTGAGTGCGGAGCTCCGCAGGGGGTCTGCGGAGGGTCCGTACCGAGCTCCGCGCTCCTCTCAAAAAATGAAACTCTGCAGAGGCCTCCGCAAACGCCGCAATCAGTTCAGAGGCTATGATTGGTTAATGGTTGCTATGTTAGTTGGTTACCAGAGAAGTAAGTGTAATTGAGTGACAGCCGGCAAAACTGGACAATAGGAGGAGATTCTGTGCTCTCCATGAACACCGCGCTGCTACCGCATTTACCATGAAATGCTGTGCCTCTGCGGAGAGATCGGTCTTGCCGTGAACACCGCGAACACCGGGCGCAGAAACCATAAATTTGCATGCTTGCTTTTGGAAGCGGGGAAGTTGGAAGTTGTCTTCAACAACTGGAATGCCGAAGACGAAAGTCGGCGCGATTACGTATTTCCGCCCACGTAGTTGTTGTATGTGGATTGAAAACGCAATTGCATTTACACTTGTGTTCAATGTGGTCACAATGCGTCCCTGACCACCTCCGGAGGTGGTTTGGCCGATCGGATCACAAGCCGTCCTCAATGCGTCTTGGGTGCATTTACACCTGTACTTTCATGTGGTCAAGCACTATCCGATTGCAATCCGATCACCCAAAACGCATGTTAATGCAAGGTGTAAAGAAGGCCTAAGTGAAATGTTAGTATTTTGTCCTCCTTGACTTGGAAATTTGAGATGTTCATAGTTTTTGGAACATACTGAAAAAAGTGTCGCAGGGCATTATTTTCACTGTCGCGTACCTCTAGAATTTTGTAATGTCACAGATTGTTGAGGACTTGTTGCACAGTGTGATTGAATAGTTTGTTGCCATGGTAATGCTCACCACTTCCTTGCTTCCTTGAAAACATAAACAATCCAAGACAAACATGGAAGTAATAGAGGAAAGGCTGGCAGAAGTAAAAAATATTGTCACTTCAAAAGAAGAAGGTTCAAAATCTCTTCTTCCTCAATCAGGTCAGCTATTTCATCAGGCACTGCCATGTTTGCAGATGATGAAATAAATATGACAGCGTCTCGTTACCATGGAGATGACAGAACCCATCACATACATATTTGCCAAGGTATAAATGAGGGACGTGGTGCGACACAGTATCTTTTGTTGAGAGACATAAATTAACTTAAGTTGAAAAAACAGGAAAATCTACCAAAAACTCTACTGTACTCGTCTAATGACAGTTTATATCTGATCTGTCTGTCTGTTGCTTTGTATATTACATGATGCCTGTATATTGCATGACACTTTGTTGTTTGTCTGAGTCTATCATGAGTGTCTGGTCTTGTCATGAGGCTTTAAACTAGTACTTTTTTTACTGTCATTTTAATGTTGTTTTTTTTTAACATCATTTCCAGGCCAGTACTGACACATTTACATAAATGTTGATGAATGTGCACTGACCCTATAAAAAGAAACTAAATAAAGTTACTTCTCTTTCTCAAAGTTCTGATGAAATCAACACACTTTGCATATCTACATTGTAAAAAGCCATGACTGTGAAGAGGCTCGCACACCATGATGTTAAAGCCCCTTTGTCTGTCATGAGAAACATGTCCAGTGTTTTGCACCCTTGTTCTCACTGTATTGAGCTCCGTTATTGATGATTCAACTATTGGTATTTGACAAAGGAAAGTTAACTATTTCCACATGACCCAGCCATGTCTGTTGGATTCTCACTCTGTCCCTGCACTCGTGACCCCTGACACTCACACACACACGCACACACACACACACACACACACACACAGGCTGCTCCCCTATGTGGCGGTGACCCTGTAGATAACCTCTGACACATCCGTCTTGTGGTGACACTTTTCTCAGCTCAACACGGGTTCTACTGGGGAAGCACAGACAGTCAGGCCCAGCAGCGCTCAACTCAAGTCAAATGATCTGGACTGAGCCGGACCAGAATGAACCAAAACTCACAGTTACTCAGAGTATTCACCATTATTCAAAGTTAATCAGAACAAAACTATAGTGAACTGAGCTGAGTAGACTTTAACTGATTTACACTATTTTCATAGTTTAGCTCATGGATGTGGAGCAATACAGCAAATATCATTCAAGTTTACACAATAACAGACAGGCCCAGTCAGGCCCCTTAAGGTATAACGATGTGATGTGATGTGTCAGTTTAAGTGTCTGTCAACATAAATCAAACCTTGGTCACTTTTCCAAAATGTGCCATACTCTATGGAGCAGAGTTAGGGGGAAGTTTGCAAAATGACCTGTGGGGGCTGTAATTGATTCTTTCAGGTAGCCTGATGGTGGATCACATGATTGAAGGCTTTGAGTGGGATGAGGCGCATAAAGCATTACAATCCGTAACCTGTGTTTCTGCTACCTTGTAATTCCCTTTACAATGACCTGTGCTCATAGAGCTTTTGGTGTTATTGCTTCTAATCACTACAGCATAATTTCCCTCATTACAATTCGTCAATGTAAAGAACGCCTCGGCTCTTGGTTTTATTGTGTCCTGCCAAGGGCCATTTGCTTCAGGGGATCTTTAATCTGCAGGGATAGGCCTTCTGCAGAAACAACCCTCTGCCTCTCGAGGACTCATCACTGCAGGAGCCTTCAAAACCCCTTGGCTCCACATTCCTGCCCTTCATACCCATCCTCCCTTCAGCCAGCCCTCTGTCGCTTCATCCACCCTTCCGTCCATCGACCCATCCTTCCCTCCAGCTTAAGCCTAATGAGTTTGCTCAGTCTCAAATCAAAGCGGCACTCGCATTCGGGGGACGTGTTGGAAGTGCATTAAAATGCGCAGTTTGTCTTTCAATAGGTGGCCAATAGAATGCCTGTGTTGAGTATTAAGGACCCCTGCCGGGTGGTCCTCGCCTTTCTGCATTCACGCTAGGGGTCCAAGCAGAGGGGAATGGCTAGGGGGTTGGGAAGGTGGGTTTGGGGGTTTGGGAGAACTTCCCCAGGCTTGTGGGCTTTGTCCCAGATGATTTAAATCAGTTTGTTTTGGCTGGCGCACTGGTTTGCTTGTGACTGTCGCATAACTGAGGATAAGCTTAATGTTTAGTTGATCCTAGATGTGGTGACAATGCACAATGCTTTGTTATTGATAGTGTTTTATTGCTCCAACGTTGTTTACAGTTTACATTAACAATTTTAGTGGGCTACATTTGATTTCAGTCTAGTTGAAATCAGACCAAGCTAATTTGAGTTAATTTTTTATTTTTTTATTTTCTTGAAACTGTTTGACTGTGTGTTTACCAGAACATCAAGATGAAATAGACAAGATGAAACTTTATTGATCCCTGTGGGTAGATTGGGTCTTTGCACCAGCAAATGATAATAGGATACAGCTATAAGAAAATAGAATATAAAAAAAAGAATAGAGCAAGTGGAGTCCCCCTCCATTATAAGGGAAACTCCAACACATCAAGAGCACATTAAGTGGAAATGTATGAAAAAATGAGTCACACCATATATTGAGGGTGTACCAAATAACAGCAGTTGTACTTACTGAGACAGAATAAAAATGTGTACGAGTGTAAAGTCATTCACCTGTACAGCAAGTTGGCAACAATTGGAGGTAAGAATAGAAAGAGTGGTCTGTGCTGTTGGAGCAGCTGTGTTGAATCTAATGAAAAGACTTCATGATGAGGGTTAGCTGACATTCAAATTAGCTGAAGATAAAAAAACAAAGATTTTCACCACATCCTGAAAGCATTTATTAGTATTCTACTGACTGGCACTGAATATTGGGTGAATCATTGACTGGCATTGTCGCTCACCAAGCGGCCAAATTTTGAACAGTGAATTTTCAAGTCAATAAGGAAGTGGCGGCAAGCTGCAGTTCCTCTAACGTCCGCTAGAGGCCGGCTCCAAAAAGACTCCAAACCCAGCCCAACACCATGCAAGTCAATGGGACCACAACCCAAGTCAATACATTTTTTTGACATGAGGTTATGGTGTCGGTAGCTAATTTCACTTCTTCTAATGTGTGTCCTTATGGCGATTTTCAAAATAATTGCGTCATAAATGGGATATAACAGTTATAAAATGGGTTTGTTTCCTAGTGATTGACAGGTCGCCTGTCCAGTGATTGTCAGGTTGCCGATTCTGGACCAATAGCAGTCGGCTCTTTGGATAATCCTTGGGCTCGCTTTGGCTGCACTAAAAACGGCCCTTCAGAAATCAGTCTTAAGGCAGCAGTATACAACACAGTCAAACTTGCCTGAAATAAAAACACAATTGAACATGTTGCCGCATATAAATATGTGTATACTTATTCTGAGTTTCAATGGAGAGTTTTAGTGTCCCGTGGTCTCAGTGCTGTTTCGGAGGCTTTTCCAATCTGACAGGAATTAAATTCTGAATACTTGTGTTTTTTTGGCATGAAAATTTAAAGATATTGAATATTGATGCAAAGTATTGTCAGTCAAATCCTGGGCACTAAAGCCTTACATCTACCATCTGTGGCATTACTCATTCCTTCAAAATGTTTACATCCATCCTCTACCACTATCTAACAATACCTCTCGGTGTCTCTCTGTCTCATCACATCCACAGTTTTTGTATGAACAAAATGGTACTGTATGATTTATTCCACATCCCTTTGCCAACTGTAGAGGCTGTGGTGTGTTATCTGTGGCGGCTCCAGCACATTGTTCCTGTCCAGCTTGATAAGCTTATTCTTGATAAAGAATTTCTGCTTAAACGAGGCGGGACAGCAACTGAATGTGATAACACTAACATGGACACTCCTATTGAGGTCAGCTCAGAGGTCTGGACTTGGTATGGATGGGTTTGGCTTCTTCAAATTCTAATTTGAACAATACAAGCTTTGCAGTTGCGTCACAAGTCTCCCAGCAACCCCAGCTGGCGCCATCATGGACGAGGGCCGAGACTGGGGGGGACAAACATTGGTAGTGTGTGTGTGTGTTTGTGTCTGTGTGTGTGGGGGGGCGTAAATATATACTCAAATCTGATCAAATCAGACATCAGATCATAAAGGGGTTTCCTGCCATTCTTGTCAAATGCTTAAAAACAGATGAAATAAATCCTTTCTTTGTGCAATAATTACATTGTTTTGCATTTTAAGAGATCATGCTCATTTCACAAAATTTCAGGAGATCAGGCTGTGCCATTCACCTTTGCAAAATCGTATGCAAGGGTTTGAACATCAGCTTTTTGCTGTGGGAATCCTCTTCATGAAAGCAGGGTAGGGTGTTCACCTGCTCTTCTAATTTTCTGGGAAGAAATTCCTGCCTATTTTGACTTAGTTTCTGCCCCTCTTAAAGCTACACTAAGCAATTTAAGGACAGCCCTTAAGGACAAACCGTGCATAAAGGCTAATGGCTAAACTACAAACCTACAGAGAAATATCGCCCGTTACCAGTCTCGCTTTGCCAGATTTTTCTCACACTGAAGGTTACATGTCCCATAATGACAAGTGAAGAGGCAGGTAGCAAGTTTACTAGTTGAAAATGTTTACTCGCTCGTTTTATCGATTTGCCATTACTCGGGCCGACTTTGACGACAAGCTTTAGGAAAGAGGTGAAAACAACAACACAGCTGGCCCACGTGTGTGGCTATTTGTTTATATCATTACGTCTCACGGAAATCTCCACGTAGCACACGTTAGTTTCAGGATTGGTTCCAGGGTCTGAAATCACTTATTTCAGGTTTAACTTGCTCTCTTTCCTTCCCCTTCTGACATGTTTACCATGATTTCCTGCTTTATCTTCGTTCCTTGTTTTCTTGAGTTCTTCTCTGAGTTGTAGCTTGAGAAGAGTCAGCAAACCAGAACAAACTGTTGTTTTTTGGCTTTGTTAGCTAGCTAGCTAACTAGATAGCAGGCTAATTTGGCAAAGCACTCTATGTTTTAGTGGTAGTACTAATTACTTACCACTGCTAGCTTCTTCTAGATACATTAGTTAGCGTGGAAATCAGATGCATTAACAGGACACTGACAGTTAGCTAACCTACTAGAGTTAGCTAGCCAACAAGCTGATACACAAAATCAATCAGTATCAGTGATGGAATGATCACTTCCCCATCAAAAACAGTGGAGAATTTAATCATGTCTCTGCTGAGGACCTCCAGTATGGCCACCATGATGTGTTGCACCTCAATGCCTAACAGCTAATAAAATACCAATCATGCAGCACTTTTTCTGTAGGCTACTTAGCATAAATGTGTTAGGATTAGGATACATTAGTAGGATTTTCTCTATAATTCAGCTATTGCCAGAAGAAATGGCCAACATTATTTTCAAGAAAAGTATTATTCTTGGGAGGAGCTATTCACTATTGAAATAGGGTGACAGAAGCAGTGTATGTCATTGGTTCATCAGCCCCAGCACTGTATGTAGTCAGGTCACACACTCAGAGACACCATACTCCTCTATTATCTTTTTTTTTTTTGTTTTTTTGATGAATTTCATTAATCTGGGTTTAAATGGAAAGTTTTATTGTCTCCTGATGGTCTCAATGCTTGTCATTTTTTGCATGAAAATGGTCATGTTTAAATACATAGAAAGAAAGATATGCACAAAATATCAGCATCAGTATCAGCTTTTAAAAACCCATTTTGGTTAAACTCTAGTCTTAATGTTCGCAAACCTCTAAAATCTTCCACTGTCACAGAGGAAGCACTTGCTGACAACTGACCAGACTTTACCCTGGAAGGAAAATACTGTTTAATCTGTTTGACTGAATCTGAAAACTATGCAGGAGACTGAGGGTGAGCGAGAGTGAGTAAGGGACTTTTGTGAATGGACTGAAGACCTGACCCAGGCTCTGCTCTGATTGGCCAACTGCTCAGCCAATGAGGGAACTCCACTCTGCAGCTCCATTCATGAAAAGTTGGAGTGGAGGGAGGAGGAGGAGGAGGAGGAGGATGTGTATATCGCTCTGCAGCAGTCCTTCCGCTATGTCTCTCTGTCTCTCTCACTCAGCAGACGGAAACATCCCTTCCTCATTTCATCACCACTGTGGCTGCAACATAAAAAGAGGGTCTCTGTTCCTTTCACCATTGTGATTTATATGGCTGGTCTTCTTTAAAGAGAAAGGAAATGTATTGCATTATATTTAGCTAAAAGACTCCCTGTACTTCTCATCGATACTGTCTTTCAAAGGCAAAATCCACTCTAAAACACGTAGCCTAGACAAACATAGACAATGTGACATGACGCTGAGATATTTCCAGTGCAGCCACAATGGAGTCTGATAGCAGAACATTATTCGGCTATCTAAAAACATCAGCAGTAAACATCAGGTTTTGGTGTCAGTCAGAATCAAAGAGCAAGGGCTTCTTTCTAGACTCAACATTTTGTACCTATGTTCAACAATGTGCCCAAATTTGATTGACAACAATGTTCACACCCATTCTCTGTGGGTTCATCATTCTGGGAGGAAATCACTAACAGAAGTAGAAGATGAGACAGGTAGACGGAAAAAGGTAAATTACAACACTTCATCACTAAATAACTCCTGGAACTCTTCATCACAGATTGATGATATCTAACAGTGTTTTGGTACTATGGATCTTTTAAATGGAACAGACTGCAAAGCATTTTGAAATTATAATTTCTTCTCCTCATCAATGGTTTTAAAGCAATGAGATCTCATATTTTCTATGATGTTTGCGATTGTTGTTTACAATGTATGTTGCTGACTGTTTTGATTGAATTGTACTGTCTATTTTCTTTGCCATCTTTATAAAAAACAATTGTTCTCGGGTCTTGAAGAGACTAGCTGGTTCAAAGACATCCAAGACTTGTGCCTGCCGAAATAAATAATTTATTTGCTTTCTTCACATCCTGTTGAAAATTTCCATCATGTTGTCTCATAATAACCTGTTTTATACACCTGCTGTAGGGATCTCTAATGATAAGAAAGAAATTCTGAATTCTGAATTAGTTTCACAACAAACACAGATCTGTTGATAAGTAATACAAATGGAGTAAACAGAACTTCTATTTGCTGTTTTCAGTTGAAACAACACATGGGTTGGAGTCTTGGATGTCTTCCAAATCAAACATGCATCTGTGAATGGCAGTTTTATGTTCAGAGAAGTTAATAAAACCATAAGTGAAAATGTAAACCAGATACTCTAGTCAAATGGTTTTACCCATAACTAGATATTATCCCAATGGCTTTTCCAGGGCATAAAAGAATCCATTCTTTGAATGTGTGTCATAGCATCTAAGCTTCCATGGCGGAAGTGGGTTCATTCCTCTGAAGTCATGTCGCACATGGCAGTGTCTTTTTCCAGAGTTGTCAGCTGCCCCACAATGAGTAATGAGTAATAACCTTATCTCTGTAGCACAATCCATTTTCACTGATTGCGTGTTTATTATCGCCTGTGGCTATTTTGTCTGTTTAAATGCTTCTATACTAGTTTAGAAGTTTTTCTATGGTTGTTTTGGGTTTTTTGTCTCTGCTGTTTCCATTCTTCTGCAGGGCGTCTCTTCTGACCATCCGGTCTAGGGTGTCCTCCCCAGGCATCCGGTGGAGAGAGAGGGGGAGGGGGAGGGGGGCGGGGTAAGGGTTAAATGCTACCACTTCAGGATGCCTTGGACCCAACAATCCCAAGCTGGTCGTGGGCCAGAATGTGACTCATTGTCTCTGTCTCATAAAGGCAGATAGCATGGCCTGTTTGCAGGCAGTTTCCTGCAGATACACTGCTGACAGTGTGGTATATGTAGGTTAACCAGACACTGGAACAAGATCGCATCTCTGTGTCAGGGCTTCTCAAATGTTTTCATGTCACATACCAACAAACAAATAGGGACCCCCATGTGGTCAGATTTAGTCCCAGGGATCCATATGGGAAGATTTTAGTTGTTGATTTAGTATTGAACAGTAGAGCTGTCTGCACTGTATGTGGAGACATAATAGTGGTGAGAGTGAATCCTATGATTACAATAGTCATTTTTATACATTGCTTGACTGGTATAAATTCCAGTGAATTAAAGCAGTAATCCTTCAAATCCTTAGAACAGCAAGTGCAAAAGCTTTCATAAACTGGGTATAGGTTAAATCACCAGTGTGTATCACTCTGTGATAGAAAGTGGCAAAACTGACATTTGTTTATATGAAAATGTTGCTGATTATTACTTTAAGTCAGTGGAATTATTACTCATTTTGCTGGAACCCACTCAAGAAAATTTGGGGTTTGAGAATCACTGATCTATGTGAAAGTCACTATGAATTGAGGATGCAGCAGAAAAAACTGTTTGAGGAGGAGAAAGAAGGGATGGGGGAGAAGATTGGGAGAAGGAGGACAAGGAGGTGGAGCAAGAGGTGGAGGAGCAAGAGGAGGAGGAGGAGGAGGTGCAGCAGACAGTTTTCCAAACAAAAGAGGCTGCTGGTAGAAGTTTGAATCACAGTTCTCCTCTGTTCAGACACAATCAGGCAGAAACTGATCAATACACACACACACACACACACACACAAACACACACACACAAATGCATACCCTCTGTCGATCCCACCACACCCCCTACCATCTCTCACATACATCGAACATCTCAAACCGCCAAAAAAATCATGTGCTTACAATGATGCATTCATACACACACAAAGGGACTCGCACACGTTTGTGTTACTATATTTGTGACAACCTTCCATTGACTACATTCATTCCCTAAACCCTATCCCTAGCCTTAACCTCTCCACTACATGCCTAACCCTAACCTAAACCTAATGCTAATCCTAATCCTAATCCTAATCTTAACCCTAAACCCAAATCCAACCCAAATCTTAAACCAACCCCAAGTGAGGACCGGCCAAAATGAGCTCACTTTATAAGAATGTCCTTACTCCGAAGTTCTAAAACTCAAACTGGGTCTCAGAAAGATAGCTGTACAAGAAAGCCCACACACAAACATCTAACAGAGCACTGGCATTACCTTTTCCCCCTGGAAACAAATTGCCTGTTGTCTTAGTGAGGCACCAGACCTTCTTCCCTCCCTCATTAGCGTGGACTGCCTTTGTCCAATCATAATGCCAGTTAAAAAACAAATGTATTAATGAAGATAGTGTTTCATAAAAAAACAGTTGCTTCTCTCTCTTCAGTCCTCATCCTCCCAGACCTAACTTCTACTCACTTCAGTCCTCTCATCAGTCCTCATATCCATTGTCTTTGACCCCATCAACCACCAGATGCTCCTCGCTGACCTGATGATCTCCTCATGATTCACCTCCTCCTTGTTGGACTGCACTTATCGGGTATCATTGAGAGGCATATCTGCCCTTTCTGTGTATTCTCTCCACTGAAGTTCCTCATGGCTCAAACCTGGGCCCCCTCCTCTTCTCCCTTACGTCCCACAACTTCTATCATAGTTGCGCTGATGATATTCAACTCTTTCTCTCTCTTTTCTTTCCTCTGACACTAAGATAGAAGCAAGCATCTGCACTTGGCTAACCGACATCTCCAGTTGGATGTCTGCCCTCCACCTATACCTCAACCTCAACAAGACTGAGCTGCTCTTTCACAAGACCTTTTACAAAATACTGCCCTCTGCAAGACTCTCTATCACTATTGGCAAGACCACAGTGACTCCTGCCCAGACTGATAAAGGATCTCTGTGTGACTCTAGACAACAGACTGTCACGGCCCACATCGTAGCTACAACCTCACCAGACATGTGGGTGACCTAGTCATCACTCCACCTAGCCTCAGATATTATCCTTCAATGGTGGAATGACGTTTGCACTCCAGTCAGGACAGCAGAGTCACTCCCTATCTTGTTACAGCATGAAAACTCCAGTTTGCCTTTGTCTTGAAAATTTCTATCTTTTCTCCTCAGCTCTTATTTCTTCACATAGCACTTTGATATCTTACATGATCATTCTAGGGTCACTCTAGAATGATCATGTGGACAATTATTGTGTTTCCTAGGGCTGCAGAGAGAGCGCAAAATAATCCCACACATTCAAAAAAAACTGCATGTGGACCTTTCAAGAAGGATACAGACATCCAAAGGTGTCTTTACACTGGGGTGTTGACACTTTACAGAGGTGGTGAGGCAGCTGGTAGAGCCTGACAGTGGGAGATTGCATTCATGTCTGGAGACTACTGGGATTTGGTTATTTTGTCATTTGGAGTCTTTGCTGCTTGGGGTCAAAGAGGATGTTAGTGCAGTTATGGAAGGGTTAGGCTGGACCCCACCCACCTAGCTTGGTCTACGCTGTCCAAGCCTCGATGACCTCCAAACCAAACTATAAGAATGTACTGGCCAGCCCTGGGGGGGCTCAGCCCGGGGCTATTGTTCCCCAAAGTAGGTCAAAGCTCGGAGCCATCACAATCAATTTGGATTGATTGGAGAACATTGGGGATGGAGATGGGGGGGCGGAGTCGGCATGGCTGATCACACTTGTTGATATAAATTGAAGGAACAGGAACTAATGTTAATATTCTGGGACAACTCATCATTGTCCTCCTCTCCCTCACAGTCCGCCATCCTTATCCTTTTCTTCTTCTTCTTCCTCCCCTCCCTCCCTCCTCCTACTCATCTCCCAAAACTTGTCCAATCTTCTATAAAACCCTTCTTCCCCTTCTCACCTACCTCATCATTCCTCCTCCTCCCCTTTCTCCTTACCCTCCTGCTCCACCTCCTCCTTTTGTGTAGTGTAATTAGTCATGTGGAACATATGGAGCCTCATATTACATAACCCAACAGCAGCTGCACCCAGGCTAGATCCAAGATAATGCAAATCAGGGGCCACTTTTTTACAGGACTCCAGAGAGAAGCATTTAGTTGCGTCATTGCTAACCTCATGTCTTCTAGGACAACCGATTGCCAATGCTAGCTTTTTTACTTCACCAAAATAATGTTGAAACTTCATATTTCTGTTTATTTTTTTCTATTACTGACCTCCATAGATTCACGTCAGTGCAATCTGTCAAGCTCCACCAGAGACCCTGTGCATATTGTATAGAAAAGAGACAGATTCCCTAAATTTCTATTTTTACTTTTGATCCGAGTCCAATTCCTTGTACATGCAAATTCCTTGTCTGTCAGCAACAAAACCGCCAATCTCTAGACAAGCCTAACAGTTTGCGCTTCTTAGAGGAACAATACATCAGACTAAGTTTAATTTGCTGGGGCTTAACACTCCCATGCTTGGCATTTACTGCAGGATGCCTAAATTACCAACAAGGCCTCTCTCAGCCCGAACATTTGGTTATGAACAGCGGTAAGACCGGCCCAACTTGAATTAGCTCTCTCACCTCTTTGTCTCTCACTTAGCTAAAGCCATAATCATAGACTATTGGGTTCATTAGCCATGCATTATTCTAAGGGCTGGGCTAATCCTGTGCCTGTTTCCTGGCTTGCTGCACCATATGGGACTGAGACTGGTATATATATCAGCACAATGGTACATCCAATGACCAAACCGTACATAAAATTGGCTCATGTTTTATTATGTAATGCTCTTATGTCTGCTAATTAAAGAGGTAATCTGCGACATCCTCCTGTTTTTTTTGTTTTTTTTTTTTTAAATTTTGTCTCCATCTTTGGTGCTCAGCGCGCATTGATGTGGTGTTTCTGCACTGCACTTCCCAGAGATCACCTGTCAATCAAACAGTGTGTTCAGTCTTTTTCTTTGGATTTTCTGTTGATGAAGTTTGAGTTTCTGTATGTGCTGCTCCTTTCTTTGCTGCTAATGCTAACTACAGATTGTATAGATTGAATCACTATTTTGTTATATCAAGCAATGATAGATGATAGCAAAACAACATTTATTTCTATAAAAATTTTGTGGATTATTACTGAGGCTGTCATTACCTGCACTCAACTGAACCAATCCGGCATAACAAAATATGAATCATTAATACTGTAATTCTAGTGTCTTGTGGAATCTGGTGTGTTTTGCGTGTCTGAACATGCGTGTGTGCATGTGTAGGTGTGTGTGTGTGTGCATGTGTGTCCTCAGACACTGGTTAATTGATAGATGTGTGATAATCAATAAGTCCAGCATCTGTGGTCCGAGACCTGACCATAGGGGGTCCTAGCACAGCCTAGCACACTTATTTTATTATTATTATTTCTGCACTGATATTGCTAATTAAAAAAATCTATAGCCCTTGTCCTTTGATTCATCCTTTAAATCAGATCGCCTGCGGTGATGACTTTAATCTGTCCAGGGCGAGGCATTAATGCGATTTGATAGATTCCCGGCTGTCTTTGCGGTGATTAAAGCGTGTGTGTGCCCATATCAATGTATATCTCCGGCTAACAACAGGGTGCTTGGGTAATTCTATAGGAGCCATTGTTTAATAGCAAGCTTTTACATGTCCAATCTGCTTGACTTGTTGCTCTGCTCACATATGGTGATGCTCCTTGTTCTGAGGCACTGTAGTAGACAATTTAATGAATAAGATAATACAATAAAAGTTATCTAATATATGCCAAATGTAAATGTAACTTTTACCCAGTTTATAATGTCTTCAGAATGTACTTATTTTGTCTGACCATATGAATATTGCCATAGTTGAATAAAATAAAATAAAATCTGAACAATACATTTTAATATAATATCAAGAAGATTTTAATATTAAGAAGAAAATGTTATAACATACGTGAGAAGTTTCACGAATCAGGAAGCTATACAACATGACAACAATGTATGTTTTGATTAGAAAATTGTAAATGAAGCAACTTGTGGCATTGCCAGAAGTATTCTATATTGTGTCCATACAATATGCAATAATTATTATAGGAGTGGCCTCCAAACAATACTGATACTGTTTCCTCTGGCTATTGTCTCACTGGTAATGATATGAGATTTGAAATATGTACACACTGAACTAAAAAGCTGAGCTGGGCATCAATAGAAGGATAAAAATAACTGAACAATAAGAATCGTGTGTAAAGTGTAAGCTGCCGTTTTCCTCCCTGCTGCGGTTAAAATGGATAATATGGCTGTTTTATGTGAAACTTGACTTTAGAGAGGTTTAGATTTCTGGAGTCTTTCTACAACTTGATTCAGAGCATCTATGTTGCTATGTACACTCGCTAGAATATTACAAACATTTGTTGGTACTAGCAGTGATGATGATGAAATGATAGATAGATAGATAGATAGATAGATAGATAGATAGATAGATAGATAGATAGATAGATAGATAGATAGATAGATGATGAAGATTCACCTAAATAAAACTTCTGATCCTCTTTCTCAGCACTTATTGATACTTTTGGTCTTTGGCCCATGGCATTTCTGTCAATTAGAGATGTAAATCCAAATTTTTATGTGATTCTTATGGAGACAAAATATGTAATCTGTATGTGATTACATGTGAGTGTACCATAAATAAGTAAAACTACAATTATTGATTTCATTGGTAATGCAAGTAGTATCAGCAATGCATTCACCTCCAACCACAAACCATGTGAACATGACATTCAAAAAGGATGCAAGGCTATTTCAGACTCACGTGGGAGGGAGTTTATATCCAGGGACCGATTCAGCCAGCTTTGTGGACTTCTTCCAGCTCAGACAGAAATAAAGATTCCAGCTGGAAACTTCTGGGATTTCCTCTTCAGTGGCTACAAGTTTCAGATCACATATAAGCCAATTTAAACACTCTAAACACGCTTTCTGAGCCCAAACCCCCTGATCTTTTCTTCTGTCTGATCTTTTCAACTCGTGTGCAGCTTTTCTTCTTTTTTTTAGTTGGGATGTTCAAAGCACTCAGAACTCAAGTGCAATATTTTCTAGATCTCCATATTATTACTGATTTACATAGCTTCACATCAGTGCAATCAGTAAGGCTCCAAGAGAGATCCATTTGCTTGCTGGACAGAAAAGATACCTAATTCTACAATTTCTATCTTATTTTTTTATATACTGCTTTTATAATTTTGTGTTGCATTATGTTTATTTGACCTACAGGGGCAACACATCAAGTCAAATTCCTTGTATGTGCAAATTTACTTGGCCAAAAAAACTGATTCTTCTTTTCATTCTTGATCCCAAAACATTCCAAAACCCTGGGCCATGTCCATTCCAGGACAGATGATCTGCACATCACTAATTTTGGGTATAAATTAAATGTGTACACTTAACCTTGTCTAATTTCTTTCATCACAGCAACCTTTTCTCCCTTTTCTCTTCCCCATCACATCTTCATCCTCCCTCATCACTTCTCGTCTCATTAAAAACCTCGACTTGTTTCCACATCATTGTCATTCTTTTCTTCTCCCTTTTCCCTCCAAATGGTCTGTTTTTGTTACAGAGGCTCTATGGAGAAGTGGAAACCAACATATTTCAGACGGGACAAAAGACAGAGATGACTGCCCCTCCACATCTCCTTTATAATATTGCAGTGGGAAAGCTTGTGATGAAGAGGGCCAGCCATGTAAAACCACGGCAGCGCGGTCAAAGTTCATACTACGCGGCAGCCGAAACAGATCTGCGACCAGCACAGCTCCTCTTCTTTTGTCAATTTAGTTTCTTCTTTTTTTGGTTTTTCTTTTATGCGATGCTCATTATCCCAGACTTGTTGTGCCTCTATAAGTGCATAAAATTGACGACATTGTCCTTCAAAACCCATATTGGTCGAACCCTAGTAAATTCATAGCAATATTTAGTTACACTATTGTTATATTAACCCCAATTAATGTCTATATCACTTCTACTAACATCTATCTTCTACAACTATCATAGTATTCACAAGCCAGTCACATGTGGAAAAACCCCAAACCCCATATGTGAATTGAAAGCACGTGTGCTTTTTGGACACATAGCATACTGGTTTTCACATGCGAACAATTTTGTTTTTCACATGTTGTATTCCAACATCACAACAATTTTGTCACATGTTGTCACCTGCCATTCCATGTGACAGTATTTGTTTCATTCACAGGTGAAAATGCCATTTTCACATGAAATTTCACATTGATGTGTAAGCACAGTCTCAGCTTCAGTCAAACCAGACCAAACTAAACCAAACTAAACCAAACTAAACCAGAGTCCCCAAGCCTTCTGCCCAAGCCCGCTAGCCCACTGGCCACCCAGCCTCCCCGGCCACAAGATTAGTGGGTATGAGGGGGGATAATCCACGTGGATGTGTCACCTTGAAAGTCGAGAGCGAACAATGGAAACCTTATTGGGGATGATCCGTCGGGTAATTACATACAATCCATACCCGTCGCCCACTGACACACACACACACACACACATACATACAAACCAGTGAGTCATATTGCTAATCCCCAGGGACGGGTTCGACGGTCCATCTGGGGCAGATGGGCAAGGGTGGCGCGCGTTCGGCATTAGCCTACGCCCCGCTGGTTGCCTGGCCGCGACCTTCCTGCTTTTGATCCTATTAGCAGGTGAATGAGGAGATGGACATCAGACTGACAGTCCAGGACTCGCCTCCGTTTGGCCGCCTGACCTGAACACTCATTAGCCCACACATATGCCGCTCCAAAACCCGGCATATTGCACCAGGCTTCGGCTAATTCCCCCTCCCAATTGTTCATATAAAAGTACATTTCACAGCTTGTGTTAGGTGAGTTATAGATTCTGCAAGTTTAATCAATAGCAGGCTGGACAGTCAGTGAGGGCCGGCAGATCAGCTAATAATCATCATATGATTAGTTAGATTAACAGGTTGTATTTGCTCATTAGCGACACTGTAGCAGAGCTGTTACTGATAGATTAGTCCGCTATACAGAAACATATTTTCTGTTTATATATATTTATTTAGAAATTCACTAATGCTTGTTAGCATCACAACTTTGCCATTTTTTTTTTTTTTTCTTGAATTGTTTCATGGTCTTTTGTCATTCAGGCAGCAGTTGCTTTACTGTTGTTGAGATGATTACGTAGAATCAAACACGCAAGAAATACACAACATACAACAGACACGCAACAAACATTCCATGAACATGAAACAAACATGTAACACAACAAACACACAACAAATACAAAACAAACATGTAGCGCACAAGCACACAGCAAACACAACAAATACAAAACAAACACATAACATAACAACATGCGAAAACACAACAAACATGCAACAAACACGCAACATGCAACAATCACACAATGAACAAGGAACAAACACAAAACAAACATGCAACAAATGAACAACAAACACAAAGTAAACATGCTAGGATTACGCAACAAAGGATAATACAGCGAAGCAATGCACTGGACAACTTGGATTCGTCAGTATTTTCAGTGCAGACTAACTTAGTTTCAGGACTGTGGGAAGAGCGCAGTGAGTCTAGTGGAGCAGAGCTCTCTATGCATTGCTGCTGGTTATTGATGAGTCCCAGAACAGGAAATTACAATCCCAGGGGACAGGAAGTGTTAGTGATTAGTGAGTCCAGTTCACGGCGGTCCTAAAGCTTCTGTTTCCAAGGTCTGACTGGGAAATAAAAAGGTTTGGAAGGTCTTTTTGTACGGCATCACATTTTTTTTCGCACATCTTTATGGTTCTGGAAAAAAAGTTCAAACTGCACCTTGGATAGGCTTTCCAAGAATTGCCTGTAGAGATGATTGACATGTTATGTACAGTGATGGAGTGATGAATAAAAAGGAGGGTCAATATTTTTTTCAGAAAAATATTAATTGATGCTTTGTTTCCCTTTAAAAGACCCTATCCTCATATAAATTACCTCACTTTATTCCTGCTTACTATGATGTATAAAAGTCCCACAGATTTATGTCATCCTAAAACAGTGGTAAACTCTATTTCTGCAAATAGAAAAGTGGGTAAACTAAGTATAGGTGGGTTTACCCTCCACTACACGCCTGGTTATATATATCTGCTCTATTCCCTGATAGCAGTGAGGTCAGAAGAAAGACGAAATGCGCGAGTGTGACGCTGCAGCAAACCCAGCTGCCAAAACTTGTCTGGAGTTTGTTTCTGTGCGATTTCGTAGGCCCCCCGAAACTGGCAAGAGCTTCGAGACCAAACCTCACACACACACACACACACACACACACTGTGATTAAGGCCTGGGTTGAGATGAAAGGCAGCAGGACCAATCATACATGAGTTAGGGGCACCATGGGAGGAAGTGGGCGCGCCAAAGGCATTCTGGGCCGTCTAGCTGTTACTGTCGAAAACACAAGGCTCCCAGAAACAGAAACAAACCATAAAAAAGATGGAAGAGGAGAGATGGGAGAGGAACGAGTGCAGTGGAAAATGTTATTGTAATCAGCCCAGGTCTTTTTTCCCCCACTGCAACAACGAGCTGCCGGAGAAACGTCAGCACACGTGCATTCCATAACCATTTGCTTTCGTTTTAATGCTTAATGATAATTGATTCAGAAACAATTTCTTTACATTATTGATATTCTTTAAATACTTAGAGGCAGATTGAAGGAATCAGTCATGTCAGCAGTCGTGATAGTTTCCCTGTTGAGTCTGTACATCAGCAGACATTCAGCATTCACACAACAAGCATGCAACTATCATGCAATAAACATGAAACAGCCATTATACAAACACAATAAACACACAACATACTACAAAAATGCAACAAACCTGCGGCAAACACACAAGACAGCGTGGAACCTCGATTTCAACAAGCGTCCTCATGGGGTGTGTTTTTTTTTGTTGTTTTTTTTTCCCAGGATGCAGCAGCATGCTTTCTGCATTTCCTCTGCTCTTGATGTGGTGAGGGAATAACCAGAGTGTGGGTGGACAAGAGAGAGAGAGGGAGAGAGAGAGAGACACTGAGGGAGAGAGAGAGAGAGACGAGAAGCACGTGCCGCTACATCGCTGTTGCCTCTCTGTTGGGTAAATGTGCACTTAAACAGAACGCTGTCCCCACACACACACACACACACACACAGCTACCACACACATTTCATTGAAACCACAGTAGGGGTAACCGATATGGGCTGTGAGAGGCCGATACCGGTATTTTTGGATTGAAGCTGCCAAACGCCCCATATTCAGTCATCTTTATATTTTCATGCCAAAATGTCCTCAAAAGTCCCCAGAATTTTATCCTTGTCCGGGTGGAAAAGCCTCTGAAACAACATGAAGAACATCATGGGACACAAAAATTCTCCACTGAAGCCCAGACTAATCATGTACATAATAACTACATACGGCCGGGAATACAGGGAAAAAATCAATTCGCAATTCACAGCCTTTTGTTTTTTGTCAGACAGTGGATGCCCTTGTCTACATCCTGCAGTGTCCCAGACTACTCGCTGTGCGGCAGGATCAATAGAGGCGTTGCATCCCGCCCACATTATCCTGATTCTGATGAGGAATTAAGCAGCAGGGCATGTTTAGTCGATGAGGCAGCGGCTGCTGGGATCAATAAGGAGTTTCTGACTGAGAAGGTCGTCCTGGGACATGTGTGCACACACAAACACACACACACACACACACAAAGTTTTTGGGCATGACACACACATTTTGGTGCATGCATCACCTAGCTAGTTTACTGACCTTTTCGTGTTTGACTCTCTCTTTTTGTCTTATCTGAAGCTGGATGTTATGTTATATTACAGAAAATATTTTGATCATCCTCCCTTATCTATCATCCTCCCTTATCATCATCCTGTCCATCTGGTGCTGCACAGTACATAAGTAGTTTGTCCACTTGTTCCTGCAGTCGGCTCATTACCGGTGATGTAGGTCAAGTTGAGAATGTTAGTGGGCTAATAAGGGAGCAGAGCAGAGCAAAGTGGTTTTCCCGGGCTCCATGAAGGACCAAACCCCCTGTGGTACCATGTTAAAAAAGCCTGTTAAGCTAGCACAGTATACTTTTTATGACCCTCGTGCATTATGGCGTGTAATTCCAGAAGTCTACGCAGAAATGTTTAGCTTTTGAAATGTTGCAAAAACTGTCGGCCTAATGCAAATTAGGTGTGTGAATAAGTGAATAAATTGGCTTCCTGACTATCAGAAAAAAAAAAGATCCACCAGAAAAATGGAGAGTCTTTAAAGAATTGGTTAGTATTGATTAGTATTAGGAAAGTTGTTATTGCCCTTTAGTGTCAGATAATGTTGTTCATATGTCATACTTTCATTTGATTTTTACATGGGAGAGACATGGAGCAGGTTTGAGATTTATGGAGGTTGCGGTTGTCAGACTATTGTGTAATGAGATGAGTCATGCCAGGCCTATGTCATTATTTATTCTAAATATATGTTTCCATCGCTATTTATAATATAATATTGTTACCAACCAAAAAAATGCTGCTTCAAGTGAGTATAAAAAACACTGAATTTAGCTGTTTTCGTTCAGCTTATATAATTCACTACATCATAATTTGCAGAAGAAACATTTTGGATGGAAACCCAGCTACTGACAGAGAGTCTGTGTGTCTTTGTCTCTTTGTGCAAATAAATGAAACTCTATGCTCCAAATGCAACTGTTCCATATCTTGTCGAGTGACTTTCATCTACTTGCTGAAATAACATATGTGTATTCTGTCAAACATTCTCTGCACTTTCAGCAGAGGTTATGTTCATGCGGCAATAGTGTATATTAAGGTCAGGCAAATATATGGGGCTGATATTGACCTTTAATTAAAAATCACATATGGTCCAGTCAGTGTCATCCACCTCTGATATAATGGAGGTTCCTCCCTGACCACAGCTCAATATGTTTTTTTTTATTATAATTGTTTTAATATCACATGTCTAACCAGAGAATCATTCCAGTGTTGTGTGGGAGGATTTTACTCAACAGTCAGCAGGGAAAACCTGTCCCACCCTGCCTTAAGGAGCTGCTACCCCACCTAAAAACATTTTATTACAATGAGTTTCAGTGGAGAGTTTTAGTGTCACATGATGGTCTAAATGCTGTTTCAGCGGCTTTTCCACCCTGATAAGATAACATTCTGGGGAAAACACTGAATACATCAGATTTTTGGACAGTGAAATTTAAAGCTATTGATTATCTGCACAATTGGCAGCTTCAGTACACAAATATCAGAATATCAGAATATCAGAAACCCCTATTGGTCGGTCAGGCATGTATCATGCGTAAAGCAGAGCAATACTTCTCAGTAGACAGCCATTCACATAATAGTGACAACATAATGGCTACCAGACCACTAGCCATGCATTTACCTGTAATCTCTGCTCCCACCAAGCCTCCCTGACTAATACATAGGTACACACACACACACACACACACACACACAAATGGGGAATGTGTATGGTGAGATGATTGTAGAAGTGGATCTGAAAGCACTTAGAAGGGCTGAGAGAGAGGGATGGATGAAGAAAGAACAAGAGGGGTACACCCCTCACACACACACACACACACACACACACACACACACACACACACACTAACACACATACACACATACACACACAAGAGGAGAGCCAAAAATAACAACGGGGCCCTCACTGCATATATGTATGGGTGAGTGTGTGTGTGTGTGTGTGTGTGTGTGTGTGTTAGGTCAAGGGGAAAGCTGAGGTAGACCACGGCCCAGGGCAATGAAACTTCATCCTGTCTAAAAGCAGTCAGCAAAGAGAAAAAGAGAAAACTCTCCCAGGATGTCCTTATTGAAAGCGTGTGTGTGAGTGTGTGAGTGTGAGTGTGTGAGTGTGTGTGTGTGTGTGTGTGCGTGTGTGTGTGTGAGAGAGAGAGAGAACGTCAGAGGTGAGTGTTTAAACCACATGAGGGACAAGGAGGGAGGGTCTTGTTTAACACTGGCTACTGGGAGATTTTTTTTAATTCAGCGGTTCATTCATTGTTTCATTTTACTACTACTACTACTACTACTACTACTACTACTACTGCTCCTACTACTACTACTGCAACTACTACTACTACTGCAACTATTACTAGTGCTACTACTACTACTACTGCAACTACTACTACTACTACTACTATTACTGCAACTACTACTACTACTGCAACTACAACTACTACTACTACTACTGCTACTACTACTACTACTGCAACTACTACTACTACTGCAACTACTACTACTACTAGTGTTGTAGTACTCGAGATCGGTCTTGGTCTCGAGACCGGTCTTAAGACCACATTTTGCTGGTCTCGGTCTCGTCTCGGACTCGACTGCATTTTTACTCGGTCTTGACTCGGTCTCGGACAAAGAGGACTCGGAATTTTATTTCAAGACCAGTCGAGACCACAAGTGCAGTAACATCATTACCTGCCGGTGCATTGTCTGATTTATTTATTTTTTACTGTGATAGGATATAAAACTTTCCCCTTCAAATTGCAACCGATAACTTGGCTTATTTTAAGTTTGAAAGTTTATTAACCATTAAACGCTGCCACCCTCACTCACTCCCCTCTGAGCTGCACCAAGAAAGAGAACGCAGGATACAGGGGGAGAGAGCACCATGTGTGGCTGAAGAGGAGAGAATGATATAATACAGTTTGCCTACAGAAATCACAGAGAGTTTTGCAAAACAGTTCTAAGAACAAGCACCGATTCCATACAGGCACATGGCACGTTCAATTCAATGCGGTGCATTAAAGCATTGCGACACAGTTATCGGTTAAATTATAATTTCACTAATGTTAGGCTTAAATTCCACAAGGTAATAACGTTACCGTTAAAGTCTGTAGTGCAGCAGAAGACGTGTTATCAGGTTACTGTTTATACCGTTACTAACACAAGCGAGTAAATTGTGGAATTTTAAGTTTCACTTTGGTCTGCACAGCGGGGCTCTGGCAGATTGAGTAGGGGAGAGCGGGGCAAGTTGTCACATTGGTCAAAGTCAAAACACTATAACATAAAAACAATTTGTAGCCTATATATGACAGTAAGTTTATGTTTCTTCTCATTTCAGGAATCAAAATAATTATACATTGTGACATAAAAGCAAGGGTCAGCTATAACCTGATAATAATTTTGAATGTTTTAGTGAAGCTATCTGCTCAGGGTGTTTTAACACTTCTGTTTCATTCTGCCTTGAGCCTTGTCTTGAGCCTTTCCAAAGGTCAGTGAAATCGAATTGCAATGTTTCAAAGGATTACCTTCTGTCACTGAGTACATACTGTACATCCATTTGTATTTTACTTAAATTCCTAAATAACGCTTTCTTTCTTTTTGAATTTTAGCAGAGAAATGGTGTAAATGTTGAGCCATCACTCTGATTACATGGTCTTGAAAATGGACTCGCATTGGTCTGGTCTCGGTCTTGACTCGGTCTCGCCCCCCTTCGGTCTTGGTCTTGACTCGGCCTCGCCCCCTCAAAGTCTTGGTCTTGACTAGGACTTGATACGCTCTGGTCTTGGTCTCGACTACAACACTAACTACTACTGCAACTACTACTACTGCTACTACTGCTACTACTACTACTACTACTATCCCGTTTTTAATACAACAGCAATATCAGCAATATCTAACCCTATTTGTAACATTGTAAATGTAGGAATTTAGAAGTTATTTTCCTGTTGCGTTCACTGGAAGCTGCTCTGAGTAAAAGTCAGAGCACTGACAGTCAGAGTGGAGCGCTGAAGCTACTGCTGGCTGAATCTGACAGCTCTGTACTTTACTGTCAGTTTATCTAGGAACTCCTCCCATCAAACACGTTGCGGCATGACTTTGATTCAGGCTAATTTTCTCACTAAATTAAACCTATTTAAGTGTGAGGACACAGTGTAACGCTACCACACCCTGTGCTGGAGCACTGTAGCTGATCTCTAAGGTCAATAATAAAGCACAAAAGGTTCAATCTCTATCCCCAAGCTCTTTTCATCGATAATTATAAAGATAGATAAATCCATAATATGTGATATGACAGTGCTCTTATTCAAAGCCATTTAGAGTTCATAGAGTGTAAGGACCAACAAAAAATGTAATAATTTCAATTAAAAATCTTGTACTTCAGCTGTGCTGAGTAATAAGTCAAAATACATATATCTCAAAATGTATATACTTTCTCAGTTATGTCATACTGCTTATACATCATCATTTTGGATATCATTTTTTTTTCATAATTTCATTCATACATTTCTACTTAATATGTTATTGACACATTGGAATTGTTGCAGTATGTTTCATTTGCTCAATTCTTATTTATATTCTATTCTTTGCTGTATACTATTAATATTGCTGCAACAACCCAGTTTCTCTATTCCACCAAGTCAAAATACAGTGAACTCTATATTTCACTTAAAACTGCAAATTGGTTTGACTTAAATTTCTAGATACAGCCGGCTTAACTCATAACAGCTAAGACATTTCTACAGTGTAGTGGGTTGAATTTTTATTCAAACACACGTCACATTCCCGCCAGGTATGGAAGCATGTTAACTTCCACCCACACTCAACCAACCACAGATATAAACAGCCTCGATTGTATACGTGCAGAAACAGGGAACAAAACTGAGGTGTACTAAGTAGTAAGGATGGTTTAGGGCCTGTAGTCAAATTAGTAGCAGGTAATCCTCCCTCTCTCTCTTTCTTCCAACCTCCACTAAACCGCAGGTATTCCCAGCCCCCTCAAACTGCTTTGAATTTAAACAATACACAAGCACATTTTCTTTTTCACCAAAACACTCCCACAATCCGTCCCCACCTACAACACCACATTTATTTTCACTTTAATAAATCGCTTCTTGACACCACAAAAATCCACTTGTGGTTAGCTCAGCAATGCAACACACTACCTGCTTATTATCAAGTGGTAACAGTGTTTGTGTGTGTGTGTGTGTGTGTGTGTGTGTGTGCGCATAGTTACAAGTGAAAACAAGATACGCCTATCATCATAAACCTGTAGCCACTTCATGGAAGCTTTTACATTTGCTGTTCTAAACACCCGGTGTCTGGGAGGTCTCCTGCAGGAAAAATCCTCTGGCGCACAGGAAGTGATGCGTTTTAGGTTTCTGATTTGTTTTGGAATAAACAGAAGAAGAACTGGGTAGTTAGCATGAGCAGTGATAGCCACCATGACTGAACAGACAAAGAAAAGGGCGCTACCTACATAAACTCAAACTGCATCAACAGAAAACACTGTTTGATTGACAGGTGATCTGTGGGAAGAGCAGTGCAGAAACACCACAGCAATGAGCGCCGAGCAACAAAGAAAATTTGTTAAAATAAAAAAAATAAAAAATAAAAAAAGATCTCATGGATTACCACTTTCAGTTTGCATTGTTTTTATGCTAGGTTAGGTGTCAGGATTTTAAGGAGCCTTTGCTCTTGAAGCCACAGAGCAAACAAGTTATTTTGAGATAGCTTTACTGCTCATTGACTCACTCTACCATTGCCAAGATTGGCAGCCTGCACACATACACCACATTGTACATGATGTACCACCAGGTCCAATTTGGGGGGAAATCTCCAAACAGAACTAAAGCTTTCAGAGATTCTGGCAATGGCAGATAGTGCAAGGCTGATGGAAAAATCACTTCCAACACGTTTATCTTTTTTAGTAAAGCCAAATACAGCAGGGAGGGGGAGGGGAGACCGGAAGCAATGGGATTTATGGGAAATGTGGTCGTAACTTTGAGAAGCACTAGCATCAACAATACCACTGCTGTGAGATAGAGGCTAACAATGATCTCCACCGTGGTCTCATTTATGGTAATTATACCAAGGCATCACAATTAATTTGACTGATATAATGTTGGTTAAAATGCTACATGTAGCACCAAGACCTAACATTTCATTTCAAGTTCAAGATCATTCTGTCTAAATTTGGGAAACATTTCTCCCAAAGCTAGAAACAAGCATGCCAATACTCTGATCTGTGTCATGAAGGATCATTTCTAAATCTAGTGCATTGACAGTGAGAGACCATCGCTGTGGACACTGACAGTGCTTAGAGATGTACTCAAGTCATATGGGCACATTTCCACTTCACAACAATGAGTACAGCCTGAAATAAAGACCATTTACATTTGAAATCAGTCAGTCCACCATTCACTGTTAACTTAGCAGATCTAGATTGGAGACAATTTCTCCTCTTGTTTCTGATTTTACAGAAGGGTTCTTCAGATGCCCAATATGACAGAATAAGATACAGAAATATTCTGCTTTTTCCTTTGTCCTTCAAAAGAGCATATCACTGTGAAAACCTTGTGACTCAAATTCAACCGCAAACCAATGTCTTTCTATCCTACACTTCGAGAAACCTCTTAAACCGATCTCTTCTAGTCAAAGCATTAAGCACTGTCCACTGGCAGCAAGTGTTACATCATACATGTCAATTGCTTGTTGTGTGCAGAGCCAGTGGTGGGCCAATCTAAATGTATGTGAAATGCTAAACTCCCTCCACCCTGCGTCTATATTGAAATGGCCTGTTAACAAGTTTCTATTGTAGGGACGCTTGCCCCAGTGCAGCTCTGTATGGGAATGGGGACGACTGTCCCTACCACTTTTCTGATGACCTATAATTGTCCTGATTACCAATTAATTCATATTAATTCCATATGCAAACATGCAAACTAGTTTCATCCACTCTACAAAGGATGATCCAACTTGACTGGGAACAAAACTGCATTTCTATTGGTCCATGTTCACTTTGCTCCCGTCTTCCTATCATGTGCTTACGTGAGTGGCTGAAGGAAAGCTGTACAGACACACAGTACAGCATCATGGTATCAGATGAAAATACAATGGTCGGGCAGTTAATTGAAAATGTCGTCATAGTCCTGTGTAAGAAGTCGGTATACTATGTAAGATGTATGTAAAATAGCACCCCCTGCAGGTACAAAGATGAAATCTAAAGCCACTGAAAGACTGTTCCAGTCTTGCCTGACTGGGGCAGTTCAGACTAAACACTTCACACGACAGTACGGGACAAAGATGGGCGCCACACAAGAAGACGAGGGATCACACACTACCTGATTCTGTCATTTAAACTTTTATCCCTTCGTCCACACAGTCCACTGTCAATGTAAACTTTAAACGATTGGCTGCTCCACCATATTTAACTCTATGGATGTTGGAAGGAGTGGGAGGGGCTCCAGCTATAGGGTGGAACTTTTTTACAGCCCGTAAAAAATTACATAGGGGACAACAAACAATGGGGAATGGGGAATAAATAGATTAAAAGTTCATCCCTTCAACGTATCTTTTGGCCTATTGAGAAGATTGTAGAAAATGAAAATGAAAAAAATGAAAATCTTACAAAAGCGTGTTCAACAGTATTACTTAGAAATAAAATATTGCGTAGAATTGCAGTTAGTGTAATGTTAGTATATTTGTATCCCCACCATTACTACTGCAGTAATAACACTTTTAGGTGTGTTTTTTTAAGCGTATGCTGATCCACAAACTGTTAAATGAAACACATCAGGTTTGCTAGATGAGGAGGCTCGACAGAATATGGCCCATTCACTTTGAACTAGACTGCATGAGACTGTGTGTGTGTGTGTGTGTGTGTGCCTGAGTGTATTCAGGTTCTGGTTAAAAGGTCACATTCCCTGGCCCTTGGCCCACACAATTAATATTTATAAGGATTTAATAGCAACTGCACGCTCCAAGCAACATACACACATGCAAACACACACACACACACACACACAAAGTGATGCACAATTAGCCAGAGCAATTCTTCAGACACAAAAGTTGTCTTGGCACTTTTCTAACCAGATGTAAGAGATGTTGTTGCCTTGAAATTAGCTTGTTGTCAGTGTGGTCAATATTACAACAACATAACTGAGTTCACTGCAGGCTTCCCTGTCTGTGTCTTTATCACTGTTGGTATTATCATCGCAACATGAAAGAAACCAAAGAGACAGTAGATTCCTGATTTTTAGAAGGTTTGTATCAATATTAATAATGTTTTTGGTTGCTGCAAAGTGATTTCCATCCTTTGACAAGAAAACAGTAGATTGGAGTTTTAGTTTTATAAACATTTCTTGGAGTCAGAGCTGCTCTGGAGGAAGTGGTTAAATTAAACCTCAGTGGGCGGAGCCAAAGAACCACAGTTTCTCTGGTTCATCAGTCTGAGGCCCAGTGAAAAAGGCGAGAGGTAAGAGAGGAGGAAGCTAATATTATGAAGCCTAGCACCTGCTACTAACTGAGAAAATCTAGAAGTTATCTAGGTTAGTTAGTTAGCCTAGCTGACCTTCCAGGTTCAAGCTAGCTGTACTAGCCTCTAGCTAGCCTATCTAGGTAAGATAGTTAGCAAGCAACCTGACCTTCCAAAATCATTAATTCCATGTCATGTGAAAGAAAAAAGATCATTGATGTTTGTATTTTTTTAAATATTTTGTCCAAAGTTCCTTCTTTGCCATTCAAGTTTGCCAGTTAGCTAATTCATGCTCTGATAAACTGTGGTTATTTGGCTCCGCCCACTGACATTTAACTCAACCAATGAGATTATTTCTGCCTCAGCTCTGCCTCCGAGAAATGTTTGTAGAACTATAAACTCCAAACTGCCATCAAACACAGCCAGTCTAACCTGAGTGACAGAGCTTCTTGGTTATTCTGTAAAGGGTGATGGTAGCCCCAGTTTCAGTCTTTCTCCGCCTACCCCACTAGAAAAATGCAAAGAAATGGGTGTGTAGAGCAGCAGGAGGGGGAGGGGGCGGCTATCAAATCAATCTGATTACGTAGAGTCTAACTAAAGTGAAACACTACGAAGCATCCAATGACATTCACCTATTTTTCTATTTTTAACCTACATCGGCAGTTTAACAAATGCACGTATATGTGGAGGTAATGCTTATTGTCCTGTACACCTAGATATCAGTTAACATTTATTTCTGACCCCTTCATGTCGTTCCCACATCAGATATGACAGAGCAGTAATATTTGTTGTTTGATAGATGAGTGTGTCTTTCCAGCATTAGGACCAAGCTAACCTGATTAGACACATCAGGCTGTTGGACTCCTCTCTTTGTTCGGCTATACAGGAGAGGGACAGCAATTCAAATGGGATTACCTCTGTGTTGTAGGCCCAAGACACAGAGAAACACCAGGCAGCCTCTATAGAGCCACAGACAGGGAGGAGAGACAAACTATGTTAATCAGCCTGTCTCTCTGCAGCCAAGGACAGTCAAGACACTTAGACTAACTAATGTAAACCAATAGCCTATATCAAGCTAACCCTAATTAAGAGCATAGAGCACATTGGGATGCATCATGTGTTCTCCCTTAAAAAACAAATTCACATTCTGTTTTATTCCGTAATATTCTTACATTTCTATCACATTACAAAAGTGACAATCACTGGAATGTGGGGGGCAGACCTTCTTAACACTCTGAATGTATACTTAGAGTGCACACCTTCGCCCCGGAGCCATAAAAGGTGATTATCAGCCCCAAATCTGCATGTCTGGATACAGTTAGAGGAAAACGGAAGCATTGCTCATCAAACAAACTCATTGTTAGGGCTTATCAGGACCAACTACATGATAAGGCTAACAGTTGGGAGGCGCAGCGCTGCCATAAGAGTGAAGTGATTGGAGTTAAAGAACATATCCCAGCTATATTAAGGTCCACATCTTCCCCTTCAGACCGTTATTAGATTAACATTGTGTGGGTGAATCAGTTCCCAACTGCTGAGCATAAATTCTGCGGTGCTGACATTACAAACACAAATTGTACAGTAGAGTTCCTGTATTGGGGCTTTGCAGTTATGACACAAATCTCCCAGCAGCAACAGGTGGTGCCATCATGGAGGTCCACTGGAGAATTATCTGTCTTGTCTTTAGCTCTGGTCTCTACTCCAAAACACTTTGGAGTTGTTGAAGTTGAGCTAACATGAACAAACTGTTGGTTTTTGGCTTTTTTTAGCACGCTAACAAAGTTGCAAAACAAAGACGGTGACATTAACAAAGATGGTAATGTTGGCATGCAACTAGACCTACTCCCCACTGCTAACACTTATTAGCTGTGTTAGCTAGCTGTAGTGTTAACAAGGCAGTGATAGTGGACCAGATACTATGGTCAACTAGCTAACAAGTTGATATGGAAACACAAAATTGATCAGTCAATCAGTGTCTATTCAATTCTGTTGAGACAGAATTGAAGTCATATGCTTAGAAAGCTGTTCTAGCCACCAGAGGGTGTGTGATGTCACCTTAAAGCCCTCTATATGGAATTATATTCACCTGTAATAGGCTACAAGTTAGTTTTAATGAAATCCATATCACAGCGTACACTGTAAAAGGAGTAATACATGCCATGTCATACTGTATTGTCAGAGCTAAAAGCACCATGATACAAGGACACAATATAACGTGACACTAAATGGTTAAATTCCCATGGAGCGAGTTGGGATTTCAGTATTTTTCCATGTGTTTGAAACCACATGCTTCAAGTGATTCCTTGAGGATTTGTTAGCATGGTTCAGAGATATTTTACACACCTTGAGAAGCCAATGCAAAACTTATGCAAAGTCATGCAAATGACTGGAGGAGTGTCCACCCCAAAGCAGTGATTTCCTAGGTATGTCTGATAAGCTGGTGGAGAAACTCCCTGACTTTACGGCTCAAAATGATCTATAGGCTACCGGCTGCTCTGTGCCTCGTCAGAAAAAACTATGTTGAGAGGGGAGAACTTCATTCTTCTTCTCCAGTTTTCTCCCATTTGACAGTCCATACATGTACTAACACTAAGGTAGACTAACATAGACAGAATTGCAAAACCCTCTGAAACAGGATTGTGACCATCATGTGATACTAAAACTCTCTGTTGAAACCCATACCAATGAAATAAATGACACACCACACTTATTCAATGGTAATGGAAACTCAATACAATACAGCCTTTAAATGAATAATTAATTTATGAAAAAATACCTGACTAACAAGTGACTTAATAAAATGTGCAAAGGACAAAAGGTTTCCTTTAGCTGTGGTCAGGGAGGAAATACCATCATATTATCACATCATATCAGTGGCTGGCCGATATCTGATAACAAAAGGCCAAATTAGTCTAACCCTGCTAACGTGATTCATGTTGCCAATCTGTCTGAAAACAACTAAATGACCAATTCTGGAAATTTCTGAAGAAGAACATGGAGATAAGGACTCAGAGACACATTGTGAGAAGATCATAGTGATAAGAAGACCCATGGCAGCACACACATAGTCACACACATACACATACACACCACCCCCTGTTGTGCTTTATCTGCACCAAGGTAGGAAGATGGTGGAGCTTTGACGGAGTATTGAGAGGCAAATGAGCGTTGGTCTGCAGCCATCTGATAGTGGGAGCACAGGGAGGATCCAGACAGGCTTTACAGCTCAGCCCAATGGGCTCGGCTTGACCTGAAGTTCCCACTTAACTGCTCAGGCTCAGGTTGAGAAGTGTTACGGAAGATTAATGCCAAAATGGGGTTTCATAATTCCCATCACCTGTTCTTTAATGTTCACATAAATACACCTTCAGGCTCTTTATATCAGCAGGGCATGAGTCTTAATTTTAATTTTCACTTTCATGTCTCTTCCCTGCATTTCCTGTCTTTGTCTGTCCAGCCATGGTGGCTATCACTGCTCATGCTAACTACCTAGTTCTTCTTCTATTCATTCCAAACTCGCGCCCCCCACCCAACACACACACACACACATGCACACACACCACCAAAGGCCCCATTGCCCCATTGTGGCTATGGGGTTTTTTCCTCTTATCCTTGCCCTTGGCCCTACATGGCCCCCAAGCACCCACCCACCCAGCCAGGACAGAGGTGCTGCTGGGTCAGTTGTGGTGCAGGACACACACACACACACACACACACACACACACACACAGATTGACCCCCGCCTATCTGTGTTCGCGGATCACTTCACAGGACAATCTCCCTATCCATCTTTGCAGGGTCATTGTGGAACTGCCCAGAGCTGAGAAAGGAGCTTCATTCACAGGGAAAAAACTTCTTTCTCTCTCTTTTCACTTGGTTCCTTCTGGATGATGACTGGAGGAAGGGAAGCCCTCACACAGATACTCTGTGTGTGTGTGTGTGTGTGTGTGTGTGTGTGTGTGTGTGTGTATGTGTGTGTGTGTGTGTGTGTGCTGTCGGAGGTCATATTTAGAATATGAAGAGGAATCAGGACTTCAAAGCTACTAGAGATAGAATGAGGGTGAAGACAAATGTCACCACTTCAACACCCCTACACACACACACACACACACACACACACACACACACACACAAGTGGCTAAGCATTGGGTTGGCTGGAGGCGAGACAAATCAAAGCAGGCTTGCATATTTCCTCGTATAGCACAAGTACACGTAGTGGCACACACACACACACACACACACACACACACACACACACACACACACACACGGATGCTACAGACAGCTTGTTGTCTTGTTGTTAGTAGATAGGTAGGTATGCCAGGCATGCACGCTACAATCTGATGGCTTTGGAGTCAACCTGCCTAAAAACACTTCTATACTGCATGAGTGAATAGACTGAGAGAGAGTGTGTGTGTGTGTGTGTGTGTGTGTGTGTGTGTGTGTGTGTGTGTGTGTGTGTGAGAATATTCACCAGTCAGTGGTTATCCAAGTAGGCTGCATTGGCCCCTCAAAATGAAACAAAATAAAATGAAATATAATATAATAAAATAAAATCAGAGACGTGATTGATAAGCTGTAATACATTCATTAGGCTTAATGTTTTGGAAGAGGGGAAGGCGAGCGGGTAGTGCACACACACACACACACACACACACACACACACACACACACACACACCTGAAGACAGCCTCAGGTGGCCAGGATCCCTCTGAAGATGCTCAATGAATGAAAGGCATTAGAGAAAAATGAATGAATGAATGTCAAATGTTATTTTGTTTGTACAGTAAATGTCAACCAATCTGACATACTGTACGTAAGTGGGTGAACAAATAAAATAATTGCGAAAAGTGAATGCATGAATGAATGAATGGTTAATAGTGAATACTGACTGAATGGTAAATGCCACAGTAGGCAGAGACAATTTGACATCTTCTCTGAAGCCATACTTTTAAAAAACACCACTGTAGAAACCATTTTACCAACATGGTGAAACTGACATGGTGGGGATGGGGCCAGGGAGCGGCCGTCCTGTATGGAAAAAAGTGTATTTCCTTGTAAGGAATGTGTTAACTCTTAAATCAACATGAACTCAAATATTAACTTGCACAAAACATGTAATAAGTTAATATAAAAACTTGAGTCCTTTTCTGAAACCTGGTGTTGGAGAGCCGTGATACAAATCCTTTTTAAAGTTTAGAACATCACTCCAGTCTGCATATTAACAACAGTAGCACCCATCAGCTCTCATTATCCTTAGTTTTCAACAAAATACCAGGCTAAGTAAACCAATGCAATCGGGTAAATTCAACTAATTACTGTATGACAAGTAGCTGAAATCAGATTGAAACTTAATAGAGCACAAGCTTTAAAAAACATATACAGACATTTTGTTAAATGGCGGGACCGTATTAGCACAAATTATGAAACAATAAAAGAGAGAACAAAATGAACCAAAAGGAGGGAACGTTATGTAGTGTATCATGTGCAGTGGAATGAATCAAAACCAGGGCAAAAGGTCTGTGCGCTGCCCTTGATGTGGTAAACTGCAGCCTTGACATATCACTTCTACTCCACTCCTGGACTCTGCACTGCTGTGATCAGTAGTCTGGACTAGTTTGTACCCTGCTGGTTTCACTTGAGCTCTCTGCTGTCTCTTTAAACACTTCCTTCCCTGGTTACCATAAAGCTGCTAGAAGAGCCTCACTGCAAAAGTCACATGCTCCGGCTCCCTTTGTTTCCCACAGAAACCACTATCAGTACATGGGAGAGACTGAGAGAACAGAAATTGCCATTGAGAAAAGCCATATCTGAGGCATATGAAGTTGAATGTTATTACCATTTGTTTCAATTTGCCTGCTTATTTTCTGTCATGAGGATATGTAGCCTACTGTAGATATGCTTTCTGCCATGTTGTGTTGTCATTTGTCGTCAAATGTAAAAAAATAAAATAAAATCAAATCAAATAAAAATAACTTGAAAAAAGGTTTCCCAAGTGACCAGTTATAACATGCACTTATGCTATAAATAAAATATTTCAAAGAGAATAGATTTGTGATATAAAGCAATCAAAAGGGCCTATGATTATGATTGTTTCGGATTGCATTGTTTTCATGGGGTGTTAATATTCATGGTGGATTCAGTTGTAGAAAGGCCAGCATGTAGCAAAATAAAAAGCAAATAGCAAATTAAAAATGATTGTGTCTGTATGGGAAACACTTGAATTAGCCATAAAGTAAAGTTTTGAACTTTTCTAAACATAAAGTAAAACTGAAGTGAAATAAGTTTGTGGAAAAAAAAATCACAACTCAGTGAAATAGCATACACAACTATACTCTAAAGACATATGAAGCCGCACAGCAGAATCACATATACTATGTTTGATTCTTCATAACAAAAGTGAGTGGTGAAATGTGCTGACGTGACTACAGGTCCTGCCAGCGCAGAGGTGTAAGCCGCTCCAGGCATTACGGTAGTCCACCCAATAGCCCAGAGAGGAATTCCAGGAATGTGAAAAGCTCCAATTCATATTGAAACTAGATTAAAATGTGTACAACTTAACACTAAGTGCTCTAGTGTGGTTTTAACTTCCCTGACCAAACAGACGGCTAACGGCAGAGCCCATATGAGACGCTTCATACTAAGCTGTGTAAATGTCAGTGGGATGGTTTATATGGCTCCTTATGGATCCATTGACTTTTCCTCTCCTCAGTCTTACTGAATGGTTTTCTTGCTGTTGCTGAATAAAGCAGCTTCTGATGCAGCATTATATAATGTCAACAGAAAATGTCCATATTGATTATTTGAAAGACTATACAGCACCGAAGGACTTTGATAGGGTTATCAATAACAGTCTGAACTTTTCCAGTGCAATGAACTTTCCCCACATGAAAAGTTATGCCGACATTCTGCCTAGTAACAGCAATTCCTCCCATTGGTGCAACTGCAGTCTCCTCCCGTTTGCTTGTGTGCTCGTGTGTGTGTGTGTGTGTGTGTGTGTGTGTGTCAGCTAGAGTCTTTAAACTTTACAAGCTAGACTACAGTACTTCATTTCAAACAGCTTTCCCTCCTATAGTATTTTGAGTGTAGTGAATCATTTATTTATGCTTAGTAAAACATTATCAAAGCAAACTACATTGCAGTCGATGATGTTTAATTCAATTCAATAGAATGAAATGCAGATTTCCAGTTGTGATGGTCAATATAACTATTTAACTCCTCTCATTTAATGCAACAGTCAATAGTTTTGATGAGATCTTTAAATTCCCTAGGCAATATGAAATGAAGTTGTAATGTTATACAGTAGGGCCATCATTTACAGGTATGATGCTGAATAAATGGCCCTCAAATAGACACAAATTGAACCACAGACTCCTACTTTCGGGACCCATACGGGAGGATTTAAGTTCATTTAAGATTCAGTATTGAATTGTATAACTGTCTACACTGTACATGGAGTGATAATAACGGTGAGAGTGAAACACAATTAAAATAGTAATATTATACATTCTCTAATTGGGATAATTTCTTGTGAATTCTGGGTATGCTATAGGTATGAGACACTGTAACCACTGTGACACTGTATCCAGTGTTTTTGGGGATGGGAAATAAACCAGCATTGTGTGTTTCCAAAAAAAAAAAAGTGCATGGGTGTATTGTCCCATGTGCTCACCTCATGGGTGAGAGAGCTGCTGGTTTCATTGAGTTTTGAAGAGAGAGAGAGAGAGAGAGAGAGAGAGAGAGAGAGAGAGAGAGGGGGGGGGGGGGTAAGAAATGTTAAGGGTAAGCTGTTAAACAAGCTGCCTAAAGCATATCTACAGGCGCTATGGAACACTGTTATGGAATGGTTATGAAATGGTTTCATTTGGAATAGGAAGAAATGGGAATAAATAAAGTAGCATTGTGTGTTTAAAACTGCATGGCTCTATTGTCCCATGTGCTCACCTCATGTTCAGCACAGTTGGGTGAGAGAGCCGATGCTTTCATTGAGTTTCAGAGAGAGAGAGAGAGAGAGAGAGAGAGAGAGAGAGAGAGAGAGATGGAGGAGGGGTGTAAGCTGTTACCGCCCCCTACCGACCCCAGACAGCCTCCCCAGGCCTCCAGCTCTCCTCTCCGGGGACAGACGGTCAGCACCCCCCAACCCCCCCTCCCCTCCTCGTCCTTCCCACACACACACACACACACACACACACAGACCCAGACCCGGACCTCCCACCTCCATCTCCACAGCAGCTACTATAGGAGGAGGCGGCGGTAGGGGGGGGCGGAGTGGGAGGTTATCCGCCTCGCGCGCTCTCTCTCTCTATATATGTATGTATATAATAGAATCTCCTTCCTCTCGCGCTCCCTCGCAGACTGCCTGTCTCTTTGATCTACCTCCCTTCTCCTCCCCCTTCTTAACAACAGCTGACGTCATCGCGCGCGCCCACCCCTCCACCTCCTTCTCCTCCTCAGCGCGCGCTCGCACACGATGTGTGTGTGTGTTTTGTGAGCGCGAGGCAGGGGTTTTTGTCTCGCGGGGGGAAGCGCTCTGCTCTTCAGAGGGCTCGCGCACACCGGAGGAGCAACAGCACGCAAAGAGCAGCAGCAGCAGCATCAGCCCCCCGAGACACAAGAAGAAGAAGAAGAAACTCATTATAAATACCTATCTGTAGACTCTGCTGTAACCTGTTCATTCTGTCATATAGGCTAGCGACGTTTTAACAGGATAATAATAATATATAACTATCGACGGTGATAATAATATTAATACCAGTAGGCCTACTACTATGGAGGACCAGCTGCTGTGCTGCGAAGTGGACTCTATCAGGAGAGCCTATCAGGACGTCAACCTGCTCAACGACCGAGTCCTACAAACCATGCTGAAGGCAGAGGAAAACTACCTACCGTCCCCGAACTACTTCAAGTGTGTCCAGAAAGAAATTGTACCCAAAATGAGGAAAATAGTCGCCACCTGGATGTTAGAGGTCGGTTTTTACTTCACTTCAGCTTGTTTTCTTCTGTTTCTGTGTGAGGTTCGCTGCTAACTTGTGTCTGGAGGTATCTGCTACCCCTAAAACGTGTCAAATTAGTGATAAAGTGAAAGTTTTGAGCCGTTTAAAGGTTAATGTCTGTTTTTTGACAGTGTCATTGCATGCATGTTACATAAACGCTCTGAAAAGTATGTCCTCATGAGTGCTGGGTGGTCCTTATAAGAGGAGATATTAGCGACTGGCTATAGGCTATACTGAGTTTCCACCATGGGTAGTTTTGTTATTGGTTATCTGCTATATTTTCCAGAAAGCTATGAAATGTAATTACATGGGGGAAAATATTCCAAATTAACAGCAATGTACACGTATGCAGTCTGGCCCGTGCCAGTATTACGCGCCATCTTTGTTGTCGTATATGAGAAGGATTTTAATATCAGTAAAAATCTGTATTATCACCAACAATGACAATAAGCCAGTCAGATCAGCCAGACTTGCATCTATATCATAGGACTGCTATATGTTGACTGCTACAGCTTGTTCTACTGGTATCGACTGGTAAAGTTTGTTTTGCTTCACAAGAGTCATTGCTGTCTGTGAAGGTCGCTGAGAAAACAGGAACTTTTTCTAAAGTGCAACAGGATCAAAGCCATTTCAACAGTCGGATTTGATACTTTAGCGATTCGTCAACATTTACATGCACTTTGGGATTGAATCCTTTGTAGTTTTGTATTTTTTATTAATTTCTGAAGTTGTGCGTCGGAGAGCCGCAGGGAAATGTCGCCTGCAACACGTGAAAAAGCCCCGTCTAATAAATTAAATTGTTTTAAAATCATCTGTGGCTCAATTCGACATATTTTAATCCCATCCGATAAGGCATTCAATAAGGATCATTTACATGCCAATTTTGCAGCCCGTGATAATTTTTACATATTTATAATTATTTTTTGAAAAGATGACGAAGTTGAAAATGGAGAGTGAAACTTGCATCGACGCCACCTTTGTGTCTCAGTCAGAACTGACTGCAAACTAATTTCCCGACTGTTTTCATTACTGCAACAGCCTATTCTACAAAAATATCTCAACTTTTGGCTTTGGAGTTTTTCGGTTGCTTGACTTATGAAATTGCTTTTGCAACTAAACCATGTGCAACCGAAGACATTTAATCTTCGAAATCATTAAATGAATTAAACGCACATGAAATGTTTCTTTTCTCTTAATTTCGTTTCCGCTCATTGTGGATAATGCAGCTATTGAATGCAAACAGCTGTGCACAGAATAAGTAATGCATAGAGGAGTACCGGTGGTGCATAGGCTTAGTAATGCATATGAATGGGGAATTTTCTTCCAGTGAGCGACAGAAATCTCAAAGTGCTTTTCTCACCTCTCAGGTCTGCGAGGAACAGAAATGTGAGGAGGAGGTTTTTCCGCTGGCTATGAACTATTTGGATAGATTTTTATCGGTGGAGGCAACCAGGAAAACAAGACTACAGCTGCTGGGAGCAACTTGTATGTTTCTGGCATCAAAGATGAAGGAGACTGTGCCCTTAACGGCGGAGAAACTCTGTATCTACACAGACAACTCGGTCCGGCCTGGAGAGCTGCTGGTAATTAAGTCCTGCAGACATTGATGTTGCATAACACATACATGGCCATGCATTGGAGCCCATATGGCCAAAATACACAGTCTTTGCAGTTAATCTGTTTTGTCAGTGTCACCATGATCAGAAAAAGTGGTGGTAAATGATGTGGAGTATTTCTGAAGTTGTAAAACAGTAGAAATGTATGCTTTATATGGAGCAGCAGTATCTGAATGGCTGCCTGTGACTTTCCCATGGTGACTGGAAGGCCTCTCTGATTTCATGAATGGTCTCAGTGACTGCCAAGAAAACTCTAGAGCACAGCGACACCTAATGGCTGCAAAACAAAATGCAGGCTGTGCGCGTGTGTGTGGTTGTGCGTGTGTGAGTGACCAAAAAAAAAACATGATAGCACACCCAAAGAGGTGCAGACTGTTGGTAATGATAAAAAGAACACACACTCCTCCTTTATATTTGCTGTGACATTTATTTACGCACCGACGATGCAGCTGTAGTGCTTTCATCAGGGTGGGGAAAAGCGGATGCCATGTGGGGCTACTAGAATCAGCATCAGTTTAAATAAGTAAGGAATTTGACTGGGTGGGTGGCTCACCTAGGTCATCTTAAATATAACAACACAAAATTATAATAGTAGTAGCCTATTTAAAAAGTAGAAATTTAGGGAATGAGTAGGCTATATAGTCTAAAGTAGTGTATAAGTAGCATATAGCCTATAAAAATTAAAAATAAATAACGTGTCTCTTCTCTGTACAGTAAGTAGGCCTACTTGATTCTCTGGTAGAGCCTGACTGATTGCACTGATAGGAAATTATGGAAGTCAGTAATAAAAAAAACCCAAACTAAAAAATATATTAATATGTAGAGTGTATTGCATTGGGATCTGAGGGTTTTGAACACTGAAGAAAGCTGAACACATGAGTTGGAATAGTATCAACAGAGTATAAATAGGTACAAACATATAGGCCGAATATACCAGAACAGAGTTGAAGTGACCTTAGTGATAGTAATCACACCCTGATGAAAGTGCTATAGCTGTAACACGGTGCATAAATATCACAGCAGATGTAAGGATCTTTTTCTGAGAGTGAGTGAGTGAGCTGCCACCCACATCAGTTGGAGCGAATGCCTCTGAATGCCTCTGGTCTCGTCCGTCCACAGCAAATGGAGCTGCTGGTTCTCAACAAGCTGAAGTGGGATCTGGCTTCAGTCACACCTCACGACTTCATCGAGCACTTCCTGTCCAAGCTGAAGATCCACCCGTCCACCAAGCAGATCCTCAGGAAACACGCCCAGACCTTCGTGGCCCTCTGTGCTACAGGTAGGAGATCTACCTAGAAAAAATCCACTTAAGAACATACTTTATAAGCTGAATATTTACCTGCTAATGTGAATATGATGTGCATTAATTTCCTTCATATTCCCACTTTTGTTCTCAGTTGTACTTTTGCATATATAGTACCTTGATATTTTTATGATTTCTTACTCATTTCATATTGCATATGTTTCTTTTTTTAGGATATTTTCAAATCTTACATATTTTCTTTTATTCTTCTTTGTCTCAATATATTCTACTGCTGTAACTATTCTACTTCTCCACCATTTCATTAATCAGCAGCAGATCTGTAGCATTCTGTGAGGATGATTAGTCGTGTTTTTGTCTTATATCTATGAGGGATGGCTTGCTTTTTCACCAAGCAGGGGGATTTATCAGTATAGATCTCCATAGTATCTTTGGTCTTGGCTGGCTTGTGCAGATAATTTATATTTCTTGAATATCTGCTGAGTATTCATCCCCTCTCTATAGGAAGCATATGATATTTGGAAACATGCAGGATATGACTGCTAAGGATAAACTTGGATGGAGTGAAATTATCTGAGGCAAAAACCACAATCTGTCCATATCTATCAAGGAATATACATGTATTTTAACTTTGTAGCACTGTGTACTATCTGATAGTGTTACCTTGAGAAAAGACTGAATGTTCACTCTCCTCCCTCCATCTTCCTAAGCATTGTTCAAAAGTCTTATATAGTAAACACTGTATCTTACAGCATTTTATCAGGTCCTCCAATGCAGCGTTGTAGATGTTCACAGTGATGTGATTTTTCCGGGTTCTTGTCTTTTTTTAGCATTTTTCCTCTTCCCTTCTATTCTTGACTGTTTTGCCGCACTGTCCTAACGTCTCCTTGTGGTTTTTCCTCAGATGTCAACTTCATCGCCAGTCCTCCGTCCATGGTGGCGGCGGGCAGCGTGGTGGCGGCTGTGCAGGGTCTCTACCTGAAGAGCCAAGATAGCTCCCTGTCCTCCCAGAACCTCACCAACTTCCTGTCGCAGGTCATCCGCAGTGATCCGGTATGCCCCAAGGCTTGCAAACGCACATGTGCATTCAAACACATTCAGACATTAACAAACATACATGGTCAACATGTATTAGTCATCATATGCCACTGAAACGCAGACAGAACAGAGTGACAGTTGTTTTTAGATGAAACATCGTAAGCTATGTAGGCTGAAGCTTGATGTTGATTCTGTTGCCTGTAGGACTGCCTGCGATCATGCCAGGAGCAGATAGAGTCTCTGCTGGAGTCCAGTCTGCGCCAGGCTCAACAGCACAGCGGCACTACGGAAACCAAACGCCTGGACGAGGACGTCGACCTGTCCTGCACCCCCACAGACGTCAGAGACATCAACATCTGATTGGCTGACAGCCTTGTCGTATGATGACCTGATGATTGAGGGGAAGTTGTAGGCAGAGGGTGGTGACGGGCGGGGTTGGGGGGTGGGGGGCGTCTCACCTGACGCAGAGCGCCTACCTGTACTGCCCGGCCCACCTGACCGGGATGTCTCACCCACCTAACCGGGATGCCCCGCCCACTTGAACGCAGCCTCCCCTCCTCCTTCCTGATGGGCTGTATCTGCCATCATGGCCGACCTGTCACCCACATGACCGCTCACCGTTGCTACAGCTACCAAGACAGGACAGGACCCCCCACGCCCCCCCCCAAGTCACATTTCCTGCCTCCTGTCTCCCGCCGCACCTGAGGGCAAGAAGACATGAACACTGCAGAAGTGTACTAGAGAGAAAAGAGAAAGACACAGAGAAACTATATTGATGAAATAAATGGGCTGGAGTGTAAGCCGCATGAAAATAGACATTTTAGTAGACATTGTTTTCTTACTCCCCAATATATTAAACTAGGAATCTTAAAATTACCGCAGACTCAACTCACCTACTAAAACATCCCAAAGTGTTTTATGTAGGTCATTGTAGTCTGTCCTTAGGTTTTTACCTGAAATCTGACATCTTTATTAAAGAGAAGAGGCTTTTTTTGTTTGAATTTCGTTTCTCTAATACCTAGTATGTTTTAGACTTCCTGTCCAAGCTCCCATTGTCTTGTTGCTGTGTAGACGTTCATATATCCCCGCTTGCTTGTGTTTAGTCACTTTATTATATATCATCGTAGACCTTTTATCAAATATCCCCACTTTAGTTTTATACCTCTTCTCTTTAAAGCTGTTTTTTTTTTTTAAACCAACTATTTTGTGTAGTGTGAAATGCTCTGTTCCTATTATCCTGGTGACTGTGGATTGCTGATGTTAAGGTTTGGACAACTTGCTTGACTTACAAACCATTAATTCTTTGTTCATTCGTTGGTGTGCTTTATCCATTTCAGCTAGCTATAATTCGATAAGCTTAAATCGATGTACATGCAAACAGAGCAATCCACAGCCCGTTGTGTTTTCTTTTTTTTTCTCAATGTAGTTATACTTTACTTTCTAATACCATTCCAATTTTGTTTTCTTAAAAAAAAAGCACTTTTGGTCAGCACTGCTGGCTCATCTAAAGAAAATCACAGTGAGAAACAAAGTTTGTAAAACAACAGAAAAAATGGAATGGGGGTTTGAGTAGGAGTCTTTTAGCTAAGGTGATGGAGAGTCAGAGCAGCCCTGCAAAAATGCTGTTGCACCTGGTGGATCTGATTCATCTAATGAGACATGAAAGTTTGACCAGTATGGCAGAAAGCTTTTGTTGAGGTTTTTGAAAGAAGACTGAACTCTGCCAGACACTATCTGGGTCTCATAGAGCCAATGGCTTGCTGTAGCTGCCTTCCAAATCACAGATTGGAGTTTTAGTTCTACAAACATTTCTCAGAGGCAGAGCTGCTCTGGAGGCAGAAACAATCTCATTGGTTGAGTTAAACCTCAGTGGATGGAGCCAGTTATTCTGGCTAAGTAATGTTAGTCTAACGGCTAAGAGAGGAGCTAGCTAATATGAAGCCTAGTGCTCTTGCTACAACCTCAAAAAAATGCAATCTAACTATATTAAATTATCTAGGTTAGCTAGTTAGCCTAGCTGTGCTTCAAAGTTCAAACTAGCCACACTAGCTTATAGCTATCTAGGTAAGATAGTTAGATAACCTGCTGACCTTCCAAGATCATGAATGCCATGATCATGAATAATATGAAAAGTTAGCTAACGTTTAACTCTGTTGATGTTTGTATGACTAAAACTACAATCTGCTTCCAAATCACCAGGTCAGCATCTCCTCCATGCTCCACCAGTTAAAATACTGCTCATGGATTTTGGGAAGGGGATGAGGCTAAAAGAGGAGTGTTGAGACTATTGAGATGATTTTGCACAAACCTAAAAGACGTGGGCTGCGTTTGTTGGGGACTTGCCTAAAAAAGTGGAGAGCTAAGATGGCAAGAGAACCAGAGAGGGTGAAAAAAGTGGCAAAAAGGGTGAAGGCTCGACAGCGAGGTGTGTCTTAATGCTGTAGAGTTAAATTCAGGGTTCCTACACAGGTAGTCTGGAAATGTATGGAAAATGAATTTGATAATTTCCAGGTCTTGAAAAGTTTGGAAATTGCACAAACAAGTTTGGAAAAGTATGGAAGTATATGGAGTATGTTGTTCTACTGTCGGGTGTACGTACAACTACACATTCTCTGTGGTTTTAGACGCCCGCCATCTCACATATTCTGGTATTTGCTGCAATGAAGAATATTATGGCAAGATGACTATCGGCATAAACCATACTGATCACCAACTGATATCTTCAAATCAAGACATTAAGGTCTGGAAAAAGTATGGAATTTTGTAATTTTGTAAAACTGTGTAGGAACCCTGTAATAGGTTTCTGATTGTACATTAAAGACAGAGAGTAGGAGAGAAACACTCCTTGTATTCCGCTGCTATGGAAAAGAAATCCCAGCTACGTGTTAAAAAAAAAAAAAAAATGACGACAACAAAAACGTAATGAAAAAAAATAAGAAAAAAACAATGCTTTTCTCCTATTGTTTTGCTGCTACATTTTTTGGTTTGTTTTTTATACATATAAATGTCAATATACTGCCATGCTAGGTTTGAATTTTCTCATAGAAAATTGTGTTATTGACATCCTTGTTTGTTGTTTTATGTAGATTCTATGTGATCAGTTTTTTTTGTTTATAATTACGTAATATGATTTTCCGTACTATTCCAAAAAAAAGAGGAAAATTGAGACAATGTACAGAAATGCTTTGATCCACAATACCTCATATGACAGTCAAGATCTATCTCTAATTTTAGTCTGTTTTTATTTGTTAGTTCTTATTCTATTGTACTTGTTGGTTCAGTGCCTACTAGCTCTGTTGAAACTGCTTGAGGAGAAGCATCCATGATGGAAACCAACGAGTCCAGGGCGTGCTTTGATACTGGTGCCATAACAGAAAATGGGATATGTATAACTCTGTTGAGTGTTAAGCTGTCTCGGTGATAGAGACTTTATCCCCCTTTTAGGCCCATAGAGGCCTTCCTTCCTTTTCCCTTTTTATATTTATAAAAAAAAAGCTTTTTGCTCCAGTTTTCAAACTGTCAATGAGTTGATTTGAGTTTGTAAATAGATTCAGTGTCATGCTTGGTAAGCCATAGACTTTTTTACAAATCATTCCACACAGTTGAGTCTACTTCATACCAGTTGTCTTGTCTGCAACCGGGAGGCATAGTGTATTCATATTTGTGTCGACTGCACAATAAAAACATGACTAGAAGGAGTCTGGAAAGCTGGCTGTCTGTCCTTGTCCAGAAATGATACTGGCTGAAATAATACTGTATGTTGTGGGCCAGCAATGACAAACTCACACTAGAGTATCAAGAGTAGTTAGCAGGTATTCAATGTGATCAGCCAAGAACAACCTAAAAGACAACAATACAATACCATTTTCATAAAGTAGCCTTCACACACACCATTGACATTTTCTCTAATGAGTATTGACAAACTCATCATCAAGACATTATGCATAGTGTACAGGTACTTGGGTGAGACCGATATAACAGTTTGCTGATAAATCACGCCGATACTGTCAGTGTCGTCCACCTCTGATATGATGGATATGATACGGCTTGTTTGAATTTGCTTGAATTGCCTCAATGCCACATTTTGATCAGATTTACACATGAACATAAAAATTGTCAAATTTAAAGTTATTGAATATCGGCACAAAATACTGAAAATTGCTTATCGGTAGCCTCAATCCAAAAAGTATTGGTACCATCCATAACCCATATCAGTTAGATGCACTATGCAAATGTAGCTGATAGATGATGATTGCTTTACTTTATTCATCTAATAGTTCTTGTCCCCACTGAGTACTACAGTGTAGTTAATTCAATTCAATTCACAATTCTGTTCACCCATACTATAAAATCTCTTTTGAAAGAGGCATCTGACAATGCATGTGTTACATATAATATATTAACAATAATACTGATCATTTGAATCAATTACTAATCCCTAATTACTAATACTACAACTAATACTGCGCTAAATTCAGCTATCTATATATCAAGATCAAACTGGAGAGGCAGACATGGATTTCTTCATTACTGACAAAGGGTTCGTAGGGAAGTTAAGGCTTTTAGTTTTACCTAAATTTGACAGATAATTCTGATTAGTTAATCAGATAGTTACCTGACATGTATCATGACATTCACATGCATTCAACATTCACAGTCCAAATGATTTGGATTTCAGTATAACTGCAAATACATCAGCTGTTTAGAAAGAAACCAACACTAACTTTTTTCTGAATGCTACAATGAAGTGGGTGCATTTCATGATTTGTGAGAACATATCCTCCCTGTGCAGAGGCAAAGGTTCAAAAGTGCTTCAGTTAGCACTAAAATGAGATAAGCAAAATAAAGATGAACTAAACCCAGTGGGTTTAGTTAGTGGGAAAAAAAACAAAGCTCTCATTTGGACTATCAAATTGACTATCAAAACAATGAGGATGAGAGATTTCTCATTCAGGATACTGAATAAAATGGAAGTGTAGTTTTCATAAGAAACCTCTTATCCTCAGTATCTGATTTACCTACCATTTTACACCACTGTTTTAGTGAATTATGCACTATTAAGGGGCCAAAGAAGACTGTAAAATACACACATGCAAACACACATACACACATGCTTGAAGATCATTTCATGTTTATTGGAACACACATTGCTGCAAATACAACTAAATATCTGTTTCATCCTGTAAACTATACTTACTTCTTTCTGCTCACATTTGAGGAAAGAGAAAGATCTGTCTGAATCATGAATGTGATTGTGTGGCTAATGATTAACAGGAGTGTGTGTGTGTGTGTGAGAGAGAGTGTGTGTGTGTGTGTGTGTGTGTGTGTGTGATAGTACTCATTGATTTGTTATGCAAGGAATGTCTTTGATGGGGCTTCAGTGTGGAGGAAAAGGCGTGAAAGTCTAATCCTTTCCCACAGGCCTGCCAGCGCCAGCTCAACCAGCAGCAGACAAAGACCCTCGGCGTGCACACACACATACACACACACACACAAAACACACACAAAACACACTACCACTCACTGACATACACTAGACCAGCCTGCTGGTTTTGTTACACACACACTATGCTTTCATTTTTTCCATCCATGTGCCTATCGTCTATTGATACATCTAAAACAAAGATTTTCACTTAATACACCAACAACACACACACACACACTTTCCATATGTAGACCACCTAAAACACAGTTTACATAGAAAGTGGGTCTAGGAAAAGTCATGTAGGGATATTTTGAAAGCTGAGATAAATCAATTCTAAAATTCAAAACAAGCTGTAATTTCTAGTGTTAACTGGGAGTCACACTTGTGTTGAAACTGAATTGAAATGTAAAGTGTGTTGTGATGCAGGCCGTGACTCTGCCAGTGGCTCTGTCCTTCACTGAATCAACTCACACTTATTTGGCATGGAGACGTCTGCGATAATAAACTATTCTCGTCCTTTAGCAGGCAAGTGCTTGTGGTCTGAAACCAAGGAGAGACATTACTGACCGGGCCACATCAAACACACTAGGAGAGCATTTCCAGGATCCATTCTGTTTGTGTGGCTTCCCAGTAGCAGCGCTTCACCATGCTGCTGTATGCTGCTGGTGGATTGTGTTTGGTCTGTAACCAGGGTCCCATGGGGGGTTTTTGAAGGCCAATATTTTGTCGATATTTGGCTTCATTTTGACCATTTTTTTCTGCCAGAATATTCCAAAAGGAAGAGTATTCAGTGTTTACCCCAGGATTTGATTCTATGGGTGCAAGCCAAACAGCATTTAGACCATGGGACACTAAAACTCTCCACTGAAACCCACGATAATAATAAAACAAAAAACAAATAGACAAAGCAAAAAAATAATTAAAGAAAGAAAGACATTAATGAATGATGTAATGTAATGTAAGTATAAACAAACATACGAACAAACAGATAAATTTCACGCATAATAGTTTTGAATTATAGAACAGTTTCCAACCCTATATAAATACAGTATAATGTGTGTGTATGTGCTTTGGCAGTTTCAACTATTCCTATTAGAGCAGCACCAAGTCGACAAAGTTTTCCTTTTGAAATATGGGTGTTCAGTAAAAGGAAACCATGCATCTCTGCTATCTCAGTGTTATCCATGGTGGCCCCGCCCCCCCCCCCCGCCCCCCCCTCCTCCTCCTGGTGGAGCTGTTGCTGTGCTTGTGGTGAAATCCGATGCCACCATTTCATTCAGAGGGCTTTTCTCCTGCCGGCCGGCCGGACGGCTGCATTTGTCACCACTGCTTTTCATGTCACCACTCACCACCTGCTCCCCACATTCCTCTACATTCTCTAAAAGACTTCAGTCCCTCCTCCTCTTACTCCTCTCCTCCTCCTCCTCCTCCTCCTCCTCCTCCTCCTCCTCTCCCTCCTCTTCCTCTCCTTGTCTCCCCACCGCCTCCTCTTCCTTGCCCTCTCCTCCCCTCTTTCTCTTCCTCCCCCCTCTTCCTCCTCCTCCTCCCCCAGTTCCTCCTCCTTCTCCTCCTCGCTCCCTCCTCCTCCTCTTCCTCCTGCTCCTCTCTTCTCCTTCTCCTCCTCCCTTTACATCCTTCTTCTTCTCCACTTCCTCCTCTTCTTCCTCCCCCCTCCTCCTCCTCCTCCTCCTCTCCTTCTCCTCCTCTCCACTTTACTACTGCTACAAGCAATTCATTCCTCTTCTCTTTCCTTGTATTCTTCATTTGCTAATTGCTCACTCTGTCTCTGCCTTTGATTTTTTTGACTTAAGAGGGTACAAGTCGTACTAAACACTCAATCTGAATGCAGCCTCTCTCATTTGGACCCTGCGTACCCAACGCCCCCCCCCCCCCCCCCCCCCCCCAACCCCCCCTCCAGTCTTTTTCTCTGTTTGCCTTCAGAAGCTGCCGACTAGAAGACAGCGTTCACCTGCTGCCTGACACTGCATAAACCAGCTGCTACTGTACCCCTCCACACACACACACACACACAGGCACACACACACACACACACAGGCACACACAGTCCCGTCGGGTTATTGTCTATGTGGATTTGTACATAGAATAGAAAGCGAGGTGGCCGACAAAGGCTGCAAGCGTCCCATTCCCTTTGGTCCTCTCTGGTGCCCCTGATGCCATTGTTAAGTCCATGGGCCAGCCAGCAGGATATATAGACGCTCTGTACATACACTATACATACACAGCTCAGACCAGAGGTTGGTGACCTCGCTGTATCCAGAGAGAGGGATGAGTTTAACATTAGCCAATTGCTGCCCATTAGTAGAAAGAAGCAAATAAAAGCCACAGCGCTAATATGCAAGTTAGTCAAAGTCCCAATCTGTGGCTGTGACTAAGGTTAGACCAATATGGACTGCTACTACTACTGCTACTTCTACTATATTGACCTTATTATAGTAACTTTAATTATTTATTATTTTAGCACGTTTCTAAAAAACAGAGTTTACAAAGTGCTTTACAGAGAGCAAGAGAAGCAAGGCAAAAAACACATACGGTAACAGAAAACAAAGGACAACAAAACAAGATTAAACCCAAGAGAAACAATTACTTAAAAAGCAAGTCTATAAATGAGAAATGATTTAGAAAAAGGTTTGAAGAAGTTTAGAAGAAGTTTGCTAGGCTAAGAATGGTTTAATTTTTGGTGTATTTTTCAGCTGAAAGAAAAAGGACTGCTTAAAATTTGAAAATAGGCCACCTAGTTTATTTTGGATTAAGAAGTTGGAGCACTGAAAAGAACAACTTCTGATTTACTGTCATTGAAAGTGGTAAAATATTTTGAGACACCCAGTTGTTACTATCTGAGTATCATCGGTATAACGGTGAAAAGAGACATATGGATAATGTGACAAGGTGGGAGCATGTACAAGGAAAATTACAAGGGCCCTAAAATTGAACCATGTGGAACCCCGCAGGTAAAATGTGCAGAAGATGATGATGAATTACCGATGGAGACGGTTCTATTAGTTCTATTAGTGAGGCAGGAGCTGAACCAGGTAATACCAATGCATTGAACAGTATCGCGGGGTTATGATGATTATTAGAGATGAGATCAGAGAAGAATGAAACTCTAGCTTCCTTAACCACTTCCTGGTAATGTAACATTCGTTCTTTCATAATGTCATATAAGACTTGAGAGTTTGTTGCCCTTCCATTACTTTTCTGTACTCTGTCCTTAAGGCTGAAGTGCGATCATTGAGCGATCATTGAGCCATGGCAGGGATTTGGCAGGGATTGAAAAGAGTGACTAGTGCCTATAGCTTTTTGCTGCCATTTTGCTCTTTGCTGTACAGTCATTTTTCAAACATGGATCATTAGTAAATGCTGTAACCTGGCAAGAAGCAACAGACTGGAAGAAATATTGGGTCCTTGCTATATAACTATATTGTTTGAGATTCATCTTTACTGAATCGTGCTGACGCGGCTACATGGCAGTAGTAACATCATCACAGGTGTCCCTCTCTAGGATCTTTCTCATGCTTATCAAGTGAGTCACTCAAAGGCACAGGTTATCTCACTGGATAACCTCCATCACCCGCTTTGATGTTGTTTGTATTTATTTATTGTGCGTTTACTGTTCTATGTGTTTTTGTTGGACTACTGGCTGCGAAGCAAATTACCCCACAGTCAGACTCTACTGCCTATTGATCATCAAATGTTACAAGCTGTGAAACTAACCTGATTCCTCCACAGAGAAACAATACTGGATGCAACTGGTAAACTGTTGCATGCTACTTTTCAGCAGTCCCACTTTAGTGACATAGATTATTGACACAGAGGTGTAAGATCAACAGTCCGAGCTGAGTAAAGAGTAGAAATGTGCTATTTGCTTGATGGGAATTGCCAGGATAACACATGTGGTACAGATGTATGTTACAGATTAAACCTGGTTGTAAGAAACATTTCCATAGCTCAGGAAAACAACTTTATTCACAGTTAGCATCAAAACCAAATGCACTGAAGAGATTACATTTCTATTACTACTACTACTGCTTCTACTAATACTATTACTACTACTTACCAGTGCTACGACCGCAGATAAAACAAATACAATTCAGTTTCCATTTAGTTCAATAGGTTTTATTGCTTTCATGTGTAACTTTCTTTAACCACATAGTGGCACTGTTACATCTTTAGCCACACTGGTTTACATACAGGCTGCAAATGGATTATCAACCCAAACTGACTGAAATATTCTGTAGTTGTACTTGTTTTGTGCACTGGCACTTAGTGGAAATGAGGAAGTTCTCTGTTTCATAAACTACAAAACTAATTAAGTCGTACTCCTCCCACAAACTTTATGTCAAAGTACATGAAAATCGCAATAGTGTATTTGCAGACATTGACAAACAATTCAACTATAAGGTTTTTAATTTCATCAAAGATTGATCTTGCAGCGACCCAACAGATTTGTTTAGAAATGCTACTGTAGACACTCACTATACATTTTTACTTAATAAGTGTCCAAACTTGTACCAACTTTTAGCAAGTTATCTAAAAAATAAAAAGTTTTGGCGATGGGAAACAGGGCATATGTGACCATCAGTATCTTACTTATAGCATAACCAAACTTTGAGAAAATTATTTTGAAAAACATTCACATTTTGTTTAGATGAACAATATTATCAGAATTTTATCTTAAGAATTAAGATTTAAACAATCAATTTAATTTATTGTTTGTGACAGTGCTAAACAACTTCAAAGGTAGCGTACTTTTCAAATGGCTTATTCAGTTCATGGCCTGCTTATGGTCCTATAGCCAGCAACTGTAAACTCATATCTAATACTAAATTTTCATGGGCTACTGTAGGCTCTGTGAATGAGAACACTGTACAATGCCATCATCCTAAAGCTACACCCTGGTTCATTACCTGTTAAGCCTGTGACTTAAAAGTTCACAAAATACAAAATTTCAGAGATCTTATCAAATGATTCAAAACACCTTGTTGCTGAGCGGCTAAGCGGTTCCCAGCACCCACATTGCTGCTAGCAGCTATAATTTAAATTCATTTTTTTCTTTATCCTACTAGCTCAGTTTACCAACACAGATCAAGTTTAATTTTATATCTGTAGTCTGTCTGTTAAGATTAACATATTCAGCCTGCTGTGGCACCAAGCAGCACACAACTTGTATTTAAGTAATGGAAGTGAAAATGGTTATAGCAAAGGCAGATACCAAAACAAATAAAAAGAAAACAAGTTAATGATTTTTTATTCAATCAAAAGGTTTTATTTCATATAACCAGGGTTATATTTTCTATATATCTGACAGCAATCCATTATTCCACAATATATTCATTTTTCTATAATCAGACAGATCAATGCCTCAGTAGTGATGTTTCCACTGACTTCTTATTAAAGATCCCTGATGTTACTTGTGCAAGTGATGCTTCCATGACGTGTCTCCATTTAACCGTCCATTTAAGTCTGACCTTTTTGGGCCAAAACTGAGAACCTCAAACACATGGTTGTAATTCAACTGTTCCCATTATAGAATATTAGCATAAAATATCAGCAGCTTCAATACAAAAATATCAGCCTTCAAAAACCCATATTGGTTGAACCCTAGCAGGAACCATGTTCAAGATGGTAAAAAGTCTGTAAACTGTGCATTTCAGCTACAGTGATATCTCCTCAAGCTGAAAGCTCTCTGAGACTGGTAATCCCAGCATGGGTGAACCTGTTACACATTCACATGCTATTAGATACATCGGGAAAACACATTTTCTAACTTGGAACTTCACATTCAAAGTCAGATGAAGTCAGAAAGTCGGAGAAAGTTGCTACCCGAGTTTCTGAGTCATGACGCAATGATAACCTTTAACCTTGTCAGGGTTTTCATGGTGGAAAAAGTTTTGTGTCAGTGGACAGCAAGAAAACCTTACATACACATGCACCTTTATTCACATGCATCTTTATTACACATCTGTAGTTAGCCAGACTAACCAGTCATGACTAACATCCGTTTAAATGAAGTTTGTTAAATTAGTTTGTCAAGTTGCAGGATGTCCGTGTTTGTTTATCGTTTGTCTTCTGGGTTTGATTTTCTTAACAAAATAGCATGTGAACGCAACGCTGTCTAGCAGCCGACTTGGCGGTCCTGCATGTTAGACCTTCCCACCAGCATGTGACCGCAATATCAGCAGAACGCAGTAACAGTATCACTCTCCGATTGACACAGTCACTGCACAACCCAAACTATCAACTCACTCCACCACAAACCAATCACTAGCCCTCGCCCGTCTGACTGACAGCAGGGCCGCCCTACAGCAGCTCCACTTCCTCTGGCTCCTGGGGGGCGTAGAGGCCGTCTCAGCTTCTCCTCCTCATCAGGGAGGATTCAGAAGGTAACACCACTAGAGTTCTTGACATAATCCTTGAAGTCTGCTGGGACATTCAGCAAAGAACAGACCTGGGCAAAACCAGCAGAGGTTAGCTAGCTAGCAATACATGAAGATCTCACACTGCCCACCATCAGTCAGGAGAGAGCGACCCATCAATCAAGTCACTCAGTGTGAACACATAGTGCAAGTCTGATTTTCAGTCATCAAAACTGTTGTGTCTGGCTCTGGACTTATGCAACTATTATTAATTTCAAATGAACAGTGTACCTGTCTGAACTTGGCGCGAAGCTTTTCGATATCCTCCTGTAGCTTTGGAGACTGGGGATTTTCAAGAGGAGACTTCTGGATCAACGCCAGGAGAGCCTCCAATGCCTTCACACGCTTCCTGAAAACACACACAAGGTTCAGAGCTAGACCCATTGCTATTCTCTATTTACATGTATGACATTTGATCTGACTCACATATCAAAGACAATCACTAAGACAGCACTTTTCCACCTTCACAATATTGCAAAAATGTGTCCTTTCTTAAATAAAGCCAATACTGAAACCCTTGTACATTCTAGCATGGGACTGAGACAGCCTCTTCTTTTAATTATTTTGTAGGACAAAAACTTAAGGTAAAAACAAACAAAACAAAAAACATGTGTATGGGTAGGATGTGTTAATACTGTGATGTTTTGTAGAATATAGAGAAAAATCACTCCTGCAATGTTCACATGAAGACTGTGATATGATGATATGTTTAAGGCCATACCTTGATTTGGCATCTGTGCTATCTTGGAGGATACATTTCCAGGCGATGGCAAACCCATAATAGAAAGAAATCTGTCAGAGGTCAGAAGTCAATAGATGAGTGACAGAAACTGAGCAACTAAAGACTGAAGGGATTTCAAGTCACACAGGTAAAATCATTCCCCGTGGACGAAATGTGTTCTAAAAGTTTGAAATTTAGTAAAATATAAGGCTGCTTGGTGAATTATAGGCTATGCTGAATTTAAGAGTGGCTCCTGAAGGTGTGGAGTCATGTCCTAAGAGAGTAATTTTGCCGACAAGCAAGGAAACATTACATTCCCAGATTTGATACACTTTGGCGTTGCGAGAAACAAAAAAAAATACAAAAAAATACGTACCAATACGTTTTACTGGCAAAGTGGAACGGGAAAGTAAACTTCCATCTAAAAGTCTACCACTTTGTTTGAACTGATATGAATTGATAATCCCAGTCACGGGGCTAAATCTCTACACCTACTGACCTCAGTGGACATCGTGGCCCCATGAGACGATCCATGTAGGCGGCCGTCCCGCAGCCCTCGTCGGGTCCCCCTCTCAAATCCCTCTCGGTAGCCCTCCTGATATAACCTGGAGCCACAAGATCAACACATTCACATCCTCACTTCATTGTTCGCCTATTATTATTCAGTGGTAAAGCTACTGTAATCCTACTTAGCCGAGAAGAAACATCTAAGTATGTAAAATGGATCAAATTACGTTAAATTCAGTATGACTATGTTGGTCAGCTCACTTGTCATTATATTAGCCCAGATAGGCCTATGCAGTTCTCTCATATGGAGAGAAACAGACACCAAACTCCACTCAAAAATCTGGCACTTTAATACTGCTTTATCTGCAAACTTGGATACCGGGTAGAACATGACTTAAAACAAGTTATGGGTCATTTAAGTCTTCTAATAAATTCGGCATACATATATAGGCTAGTATAATCCAATAATGACGTTTTTTCAATAACATCAACTTTTTGAATTGGCACTCCGGCTGCACTCTGACGCTCCACTGCGTGCTTAGGCGTAAGATTAAAGGGAATGCAACAAGCGAACCAATTCTAAGCGTTAAAATGTCATTGAAATAGCCTGAGTGTTGCTTGGTGTGTCGAATATTGGCTTAAGCCGAACTGAAGAGTGACTCTAATGATTCAGAAAAGGTCTTAACTAGTTTCTACCAGGTTTGCCGAAAAGCAAGACAACATTAAATGTAGTTAACCAGCGTGCGCTCCATCCATACGAGAGAGAGCGGTCCGCCCTGGAGCTTACCTGTTATCTGACATGAGGACGCTGTCGAATAAATCGTCATTTGCAGACCCGCCAGCCATCTTCGTTTAGTTACTTAATCGATTTTGAAAAGTCCTCTGCTTCAAACACTATTAGTCGCGGTATACACGCTGCTAACCCTTCAGTGTCGCTAACTTAGCCTGCAGTTAGCCAGCTCTTCCTGCAACAGTCATGCTTCGACCGTTTCCGCCAGCTGGTTGTGCCTCCTCCACCTGGGCGCTGCTGCCGTGTAGCGGTCGGGAGGAGCTGGAGCCTAATAACTACTCACTATGTTTGAGCTGCTGCCGACGGGATAAAGGTGGAGTGTCATAATAAAATAAGGTAGAACAGGGTGATAACAAGAGGTCATAAACCGGGGACCGGACTGATTTCTTCCTCTACTGTAAGAAGAAAAGAGGAGGGAGAGCTAAAAGAACGTGAAGAAATGGTTAGTTACAAGCAGCCATTCTAGTGGTCCAGGCTTATTATGGAAATGTTTATATATATATAGGCTATGTTTTTAACTGAGATTGACCACTCCATATGCAAGAAGCTGCAGCTGGAGCATCTGTAAACATCGTGATGTTTAAAGATGCTCCATTTTCCATTGACTATAGTTGTTTACATGAGAGCAACATTCAACTGATGAAAAATATTTTTGGGGGGGATTAAATTCTGAAATTAGACATAGGCTACTTCATCTACAATGACTGGAAACTGAGTTATTTTCATGAAGTTTATTATTCGAGAACAGGGGCTGTGTAGCCTCAAACATTTTCATGTGCTGTGAGTTCAATATTGTATATACTTTCGAGAAGTTCGATTTAATGTCACAGTTCATGAAAAAAATAAGTGAATTTCATAATATCCACAAGCAGTGTAGCCTACCAGAGATTCCCCTCGCATGGGTCTACATCCTCAGAAAACTGCACACCTGATGGCTGATTTGTATTAATTGTTTTAGATTTTAAACTTTGGACGGTTGCTGCAGTGCCACCATCAGGAAGAGTGGCTCCATGTTACATAGCCTATGTGTCGTTTTGGACGGGACTACTCCCCAAAGCTTTTGTGCATTTTCGTTCATGGGAAAGCAGTTCATGTCAGATAAAGAAAGAAAGACAGAAAGATATAAAGAACATGTAGGCCTACAAAAACAATAGGCTGACCTTTGCCCGGAGCCCGCACCTTACAGTAAGGCCAAAATGAATTACAGTACTCTCCTTACTGAAACTGAGTAGCCTGTTCTGTAGCCTACTACTTGCACTTTTGTTTTTTTGAGTATTTTTACAATAAGTAATTTTTGTAAGTATCATTTGACTGAGGTATTATAGAGCTACCTTGCTAATTTTAAATTGCATCAGTACAGTACAGTACAGTGGTGCAGTGCAGTACAGTAGGCCTACAGTACAGTACAATAAAATAGTAATGCCTAAATTTTTACTAAATAAGCAGCAGCAGGATGGACTAGTTGCTCTTGTCAAGTTTTGTTTTGATTTATTCATGCCATTCAATGAGACTTAAATTTTGTCTTCAAGGTCTTACGCATTGTATAGGCCTACTTGAGCAGACAAGTGAATAAAACCTACATAGGGTAGCCTACTAATTGTCTTTTACACGTTCTTATCTAGTTCACTCGTGTTTTTGGCCTAATATATTGTACATCTGGATTCTGTAATCTTGAAATTATGGTAGGCTATCTGAATCAGAATGCTATCTGATCATTTTTTGAAAACTGACTCAAAATCATAAATATCACTTTGATCCTCGTTTGAAAAAAAAATGGGATTGGAAAACTTGTATAGCTAATTCTGATATTAGATGGCAATTTGTTTGGAAGCTGGTGCCTTTCAGATGAAGTTCACCATTACAGCACCAGAGGGCGCTGCTAGACAACTAAAGAGTTCATAGGAGGTTTTTCTAGTTTGGTAGTAATATTCCCTTTGAGAACTATTACATAAGGAAAATGTGGTATTCAGTAGTGAGCTGGTAATATTGTGGCATATTTCTTGAGTTCCTGTTCCAAGTTTACATCAATGGGTCAATAATTCTATAAGAATACATCAGACAATATTGGAATACCATTAAACAATATTATGTATGCTATTCACATCATACTTTTTTTTTTTCATTTATCCTTTTCATTTATCCTTTTAACCTGAGAACAAAAACATTCATACAATTGACAAACTACGTAAATGCACAATACAGTTCAGTCACACATTAAAGCGGTCAGTGAGGAACCTACACGATAAACCATATAAAACATACAAAATTACAAACATCATACACAATGTGAGATACCATTACTTTAAAATCATTGAGGGTTGAGTTTCATTTAGATATAAATATATGAATTTCCCTTCTCATTGTATTCAACAAATGATATTCCTTTGCAGTATAACATTACTGATAATGTATTCTTCATAATAACATCCCCTTCTTTCTATTCTCTGATTTTACATTTTGCAGTTATAGTTGCATTTTTGTAATATTCATTAAACTGTAGTATCTCCTTGTTGAAAAAATTGTGCCATTCTCTGGTTTAAGTAAATTAATAATCCATGACATTTTCATATAAATAAATGTCTGTTTTGCTACTCTCAAACACTGATTGATATAACACAATAGTGGTTCAGTTCATAAAAGCTTTTACATTTGCTGTTCTAAACACTCGGTGTCTGGTAGCTCTTTCCTGGGAAAAATCCTCTGGTGCACAGGAAGTGATGCGTTTTGCATTTGTGGTTTGTTTGGAATAAATAGAAGAAGAACTGGGTAGTTAGCATGAGCAGCGATAGCCACCATGGCTGAACAGACAAAGAAAAGAGAAACTCAAACTGCATCAACAGAGAATCCAAGGAGAAAGACGTCACAGTGCTGGACACTGTTTGATTGACAGGTGAAGAAACACCACAGCAATGAGCAAAGATGGAGACAAAATAAAACAAAACAGAGGAACTCAAGGATTATCACATTGAGTCAATGTCAACTGGTCAATATATAGGTCATGAAGAGCAGGGTGGTGATGGCTAGAGGTACAATACATATACAGTAGCCTATAGACTGAGTCTGGACCAGGATTCAAACCTCTGTCACTGTACAGTATCACAATGAAAGAGTCAAGAATCCCTCAAAAGAACTGGAAACTGGAAAACTATTAAAAAACCTTAATTGTTTAAGGTTGATAGTATACAATATAATAAAATGTCCTGACAGATGACAACAGTGTTTTGTATTGATGTTACCAGGAAAGACAGGAGGTGTTATGTCATTGAACCCACTGTCAGTGTTTTCTTTCTAACAGCTGGCTCCTTTACTGTTAACACAGCTGGAAAACTTGGAGTTTTAGTTCTACAAACAGAGGCAGAAACAATCTCATTGGTTGAGGTAAACCTCAGTGGGCGGAGCCAAAGAACCACAGTTTTTCTGGCTATGTAATGTTATGGTAGACTGAAGCCCAGTGAAAAAGCAAATAGTAAACATGTTGTCCCCCACCAGTGATGTAGTTCCACCCTTGGGTCAGTCATTTATTGCTGAGTGTACTTGAAATATGAGTGAAATAGTATAAGCATTTTCATATGGGACAATGAAAGGACAGATTGACCATATATTTCTGTTGCCTACTCTCCTCAGAATTAGGCTTACAAGTTATATCTTGAAATGTAGTAACTGTAATTGTCCTGTTTTTACTCAATACAGTACAAAATATAAGAACTACAATACGCAATAAATACAATCCGTACATTACACAATGTACACTACAATACAATTCACTACAATACAATTTATAATACAATATACAATATAACATACAACACCAGGAGCGTGAGTGTTATGAATAATATAAATGATAATTGATAAGTGATATATGGTATTGCACAGTAGGTAAGTGGTAATATGATATAAGTAGTCAACACTGAGGCACAGTGGTAGTGCAGGGATGAGTGCAATAACAACAGTCCAACAACTGTACAATAACTACAGTGTCTTGTGGTTAGAGGTTTGCCCAAAAATTCTCCATTGACTCTCACTTCAACACATCAACCCAGTCTGATGTCTCCAAGTGTGTAGCGTGTGTAGACTATTATGTTACCTATGATGACTTTAACTGTATTGCTTTACCACTGAGTCCCCATTCATTGTCAATGCCGCCCCCTAGCGGCACAAAGTCAACATTACAGTGTGACTAACAAACTAACGAACAAACTAAAGATGGAGACCAATCCATAGTCCCTCCTTTGGTGGGGGACAAAAAGACAAGTGGTAAGAGAGGAGGCAGCTAACATTATGAAGCCTAGCGCTCTTGCTGCTACCTGAAAAATGCAATCTATCCATACCAAGTTATCTAGGTTAGCTAGTTAGCCTAGCTGACCTTCCAGGTTCAAACTAGCCATAGTAGCCTATAGCTATCTAGGTAAGCTATCTAGCTGCTGACCTTCCAACATCATGTATGCCATGGTCATTGCCATTCAGAAGTGTTATTTATATTTTAACCTAATTTCCCCAAAATGTAATATGTATTGTATTAAATAATTTCAACAATTATGGGATCCCAAATGAACTGAAAAAATCCCAAATGATGTTTTCCTGTAAGTGTGCAGGGATGTAGCCTAGTGGAGGGTAAAGTCATTCAGTTTACTCACCTTTTAAGGCTGGCAAAAATCTTTATGAGATAAATTCATAGTATATATAGTGGTATCAAACTTGAAGTATGAGTAATTTGCAGTTAGTTATTTTCAGCCTCTGATGAGCTCCATGGGTTAACTTTGCACAGCGTTTAAATAGCTCAATTACACAGTTTGAGTTTTGGGAAATTTTCACTCTCATTGGATGAGCTGTGAAAGAAATACACCTCATTTTGTTTACAATCGCTTCATTATAGGTTTTAAAGTTATTATTTATAAAGAAACTATTTTTTGGTATATAGCCTACTCTAAACCAGTGGTTCTCAACGTGGGGTCCAGGGACCACCAGGGGTCCTTGATGAATTGTTAAACTTCACCATTATTTAATTTACAAGAAGTTAACACAATAAGATAATGTAGAATAATGACTGTTTTGATCATAGTTTCACTGTTATTGAAACTATGATTTCACTCTCTACTTACAATACAGATAGTCATGGAATTATAGACAAAATCATATCTAACAATAAAAATATTCTCTGAATTGGGTCAGAGAGACAAAATCTCATCAAATGGGGGTCCGTGGCTCTAATGTGGACTAAATTAGGGTCCTTTATATGAAAAAGGTTGAGAATCACTGCTCTAAACTTACTGTGGAAATGGGTTCCCCAACCCGTAAACATCAGGAGCATTTTCACTCTGTAATAGTCCTTTTACAGTAAAGTCTGAACCAGATTTTGCTAGGTGGTTATGTTGTATTGGTCTGGCTTGTGGACGAAACACAGAAACAACACACAAGTTACAAACATAAAATGATGACATTTAAAACATGGAATAAAAATAAAACCTACAGTCTGAAACAAAAACAGCTTTGAGTGACAATGCCTTTTACAGTAAGTGAGCGTTGGGGTAAAAGGGTCTGAGTTTATCAAATCACATTCTAACTATCAGTTAAAATTGAAACATGAATAATTTTATTGGTTGATTCTCCTTTATAAATTCCCCCATAGAGTTCAATAAGACTATCAGGGAAGAATTATTTTCAAATTAAAACTAACAGTCTGCACTTTAACCTCACTTTACACATCACTCTGTGTATGTGCATGTGTGTGTGTGCGTGTGTGCGTGTGTGTGTGTGTGTACGCAGGTGTGTGTTGTGTTCTGTTGCTGCTTTGCACGTGAGGATTTAAAAACACTGGCCAGACTCCAGAGCAACACAGCTGTGCAAATGGCAGCTGCACTGCACTATTTGTGTGTGTGTGTGTGTGTGTGTGTGTGTGTGTGTGTGTGTGTGTGTGTGTGTGTGTGTGTGTAAAAAATGCCTTCTTTTGAGCTATGAATGGCAGAACTAAAACTATTATTTTTGAAGTGTATGAGAGTATTAAGTGCATTGTGATGCATTACAGGTAGATTATAATCCCATTAGAAGCCGAGTCCATTCACTTCCTACAAGGACACTGAAAGTGACCTTACTGATGTTAGACTGGTGTCTGATGATGTGCAGTATTTATAATTCCTATGAAAAGGTCTGTCAATAAGTTTACTATGCCATATTTCAGCAGAGAGACACAAAATCTCCCAGTGAAGGTACACCATGTTGATTTCAAAGAGTTTGATTCGTAGCAAATCAGAGAGCAGAGTGAATGTAAGTGGCATCCTGGCAGGACTCCAGCAGATAACAGACTACAGATCCTGCTGTTGGTGATGATCCAACCCCCCCCAGGCTGAGTCAGCTCTGGAGATTTGACAAGCAGCACAGGTGATGTGGTGATGGCCAGGTCACACAAGCCCCAGCAAGCAACGTGCAGGAGCTGGCCACGTTCAATGTCAACCCAAAGCGGAACATTTTCATAATATATCATATTATAACAGCTTTGGAAAGTGTTTTGAACTGATGTCAGAAAGATATTTAGGTCCTGATTTCAGAAAATGATGCGGGTTTCAGCTATTCTGACTGTAGATGTCATCTCAGCTTTCATTTTGGTGTCACATTTACACAGGTTTTAAACATTGGTGCAGGCTGTCATATCAACATCTATTCAATGGCAGAATGTTTGCTGGGACAGGCCAAAACCTCCAAGAAGCAAAGGCATTTATGGGAAATGTGGTCATAGCTTTGAGGAACACTAGCTCTGCTGTGAGATAGAGGCGACCAATCATATCCACCATGGTCTCATTTGTTTATGGTAATTATACCAAGGTATCACTCTTAATTTGACAAGGATATATTGATGATTAAAATGACGCAAACAACGCTTTCAGTGAATCGTAAAGTGAATCTAATACTGATGTTGTTGAGGATGTTGAGGGAACATGAAACTGGCCATGAAGAGGAATTGCTAAGCATGTGAGCTTGTAGATATGATGCTGTCTGGCCTATGAGACTGATATTAGATTCTGTTCTCCCAAAACAAAGAAAAACTGAGAAAGAGAAACTATACCTTCATTTGTAAAAATGCGAACGAGTGAATTAATAATATCTTAACTGGGCTACAACCATGTCTATCACTTTTAAAAGGATACCTTGACATTTTGAAGTTTAGATGGTCGTATTGCTTTGCTAGGTGGTGGTGTGTCCACTGTGACTTGAAATGAAATGTCCTGCAGAAACACTAGTGACCTGCTCTATCTTGTTATTCCTGTTGGAACTTTATTTTTATTAAGAAAGAAAAAAATGTTATCAAAATGCATGTAGAGTGTTTCTCTACTGGACTACTACTACTTTTCTTTGGTCTGTGTGTTCTTCAGCCTCATCTTTGGAAGAGTCCGGCATCAACAAGGGGGTGTATTAAAAATAGCATAACATAACATAGCATTATGCAAAGTGTTAGCATGGAGCCTAGTCAACATAGTGTATGCTACAGTGTTAGCATGGGGCACCAGAGCCAATAGTGTACTGGGGATGCATTTTGACATTGATTTCGATGTCTATTTTTTTGTATTTTGCGTTCACATGCTGGTTGGAAGGTCAGACATGCAGGAAATCCAAGGCTACTGCTAAAAAATATTGCATTCATGTGTTATGCTGTCGGAAAATCAAGAAGACAAACATGAACATCCCGAAGCTTAACAAGCTAATTTAACAAACTTCACTTAAACAAATGTTATGATGGCTAGTTTGGCTAACTAATTCTGTTTGCAGGGATGCCACTGCGCTCTGGGGTTAGGGTTAGGGTTAGGCACCTGGTGCGTTATCCTAGATGCATATAGCCATTTTGTGAAGAGAGGGTCACACTCAGAAATATATCATTCACTTGATTTAATTGTTCATCTGTCACAGAACGTTTTCGGCTATCCGGCCTTCATCAGTGTGTACAAATGAAGGAATATGTTCCTTATTTATAGGGGACAGGTAGATTGCCAGGTGAACCTAATTTCTAATCATTGTGGTGTTGTAATCACATGGACACACATCACATAGAATGGAATCACATAGAATTTCACTGTCAGTCAATACTGTGCATTGTAATTTCAAACAATTTCATCTGAAGTACATCCACCATCTAGTTAGACATACTGAAATAACAATATTTAAAATTAGCATTATTCACAAAGCATATTCCAAAACAACTATGGCTATCACTGTGGGCCTCAGGTTTCTCACCGTTCATAAATCAGTTCAAACCAATAGTTGGCAAAAACCTTTAAACATGTAAATATAATCAATCAATGCCACACTTACTAATTTGGTATAATGCAACTTTGAACAATTTTCTTTATTCCTTACAAAGTGACTTAAACTTTTTGAACTTTTTTTGAATGGCAGAAACAGATAACACTCTGGAACATATAGTGTCACTTGACTTATGTTTTTAGAAAAGGGATCAAATTACATTCAGGTTTTTAGCTGATGTATCCAAAAACACTCCCATTGTAAGAGTAATTTTTCATGATTACCACCTCTTCGGTTGAGCCACACTTTTTCAATTCCAATACATTTTAGACACTGAACAACAGTTTCCAACATCCTCCTTTGTTCACATACAAGAGGGCAATAAGTCTGAGAGATCACTTGGTGAAGGCTGATTCACATGCAGCTAGACTGAAGGCATTCATTTTGGGAAATTTCCCCTGTAGATCATGTCATGCACCTCATGTGGCAATATGGTGAAAACTGACAAAGTCAATGACACACACACAGGAAAGGAGTACAGAATCAGATCCCTAATCACTTGCAACACGACCCATTTATTTACTATTCTGTCAATGTAACAAATACTACATAGGTCAAAAATCTCGAAAGTTGAAAATTAGGGTCAATGAGCACAGAAGTAGCATCAGACGGGCAGACATGACATCACCCGTGGGACGCCATTTCTGTGAACATGGGTACAAAGTTGAGGATCTAAAATGTATTGGAACTGAAAAAGTGTGGCTCAACCAAAGAGGTGGTAATCATAAAAAATTACTCTTACAACGGGAGTGTTTTTGGATACATCAGCTAAAAACCCTTTAAGTCACTTTGTAAGGAATTAAGAAAATTGTTTAAAGTTGCATTATACCAAATTAGTAAGTGTGGCTTTGATAACAGATGTAGCTTTTGAGGCTGTACTGATCCCTTGATTATATTTACATGTTTAAAGGTTTTTGCCAACTATTGGTTTGAACTGATTTATGAACGGTGAGAAACCTGAGGCCCACAGTGATAGCCATAGTTGTTTTGGAATATGCTTTGTGAATAATGCCAATTTTAAATATTGTTATTTCAGTATGTCTAACTGGATGGTGGATGTACTTCAGATGAAATTGTTTGAAATTACAATGCACAGTATTGACTGACAGTGAAATTCTATGTGATTCCATTCTATGTGATGTGTGTCCATGTGATTACAACACCACGATGATTAGAAATTAGGTTCACCTGGCAATCTACCTGTCCCCGTAAATAATTTGTACACACTGATGAAGGCCGGATGGCCGGAAACGTTCTGTGACAGATGAACAATTAAATCAAGTGAATGATATATTTCTGAGTGCGACCCTCTCTTCACAAAATAGTTTGGCTAACTACAAATTTGTAATAACGGTGCCTGTGTAGGCTATATAAGTGATTTCTTACTGTTGACTGACGCAAAACTTGATTTTTCCGCCATGTTGAAAAAATTATCATTGCATCATAACTCAGAAACTCAGATGGCATTTTTTTCTCAGACTTTCCAGTTTCATCATCTGACTTTGAATGCCGTTCATATCAAATTTCCAAGTAGGAAATTAGTTGTGAATGCACATTCTGTTCTCATCACTTACTGGCTAATTGACCAACAGGACAGTTTCCCAAAAACCTGATGTGTTCTTTTAATAATGAGATTGCCCTGAGTATCGAGTACTTTATTTTTGTCACAGTACAATGAATGCACAAGGAACTTGACCTGGTAGAGAGGCCTTTGTGCCTTGAAAACTTTGTGCTTCATGACCTTTACATTGTCCATGCTATGAACGGCAATGTAGGTCATACATGCAACTCTTCCATATATCCTTACATTCCCTGGTTGAAGTTGAACCATAGTAACCTCTGCCTATGTCACAGAGGTCAGAGGTTATCAGGGAGGTGATAGACAAAGCAAACAGACAACTTCAAAACAATCAGCTCTTACCATGTCATCAACTAGGCAGAGGGGGGTGTGCGTCACGTTGTTTTTCATACATATGCTAAACAATAATCAATAATACATACAATGACATATCATACACTTCAAGACCCCCCCCCCCCCCCCCCCCCGCCCAGCGTAAGGTGAACGGCATGGCTGTGATAGGCAGAGCAAACACAAACAGGATTATTCTATTTGCCCGGTCTGGTCAGATGAAAAGGGGGGATAAACGTCTTCAGAGGTTACTGAGTTCTGCTGATACTTACTCATCCTAGTGATAGTTTGGTTAGAAAGTCATTCCCTCCTCCACATACACATACAGAATACAAATAAGCATGGATGGATACACACGCACGTGCACACTTCTCATGCACACACAAGGGTAAGCACAAGCACAAGCACGCTGTGCCAGACAGCAGCTTCGGCACGTGGGCATATCTCAGCAGCTGTGTTTGTAAATCGTTGCAAAATGCAATGAACTATCAAACCTGAGAATTAACCCGAGTGTATTTATTTGATGATGAGAGTGTTTACTTGTGAATATGAACTGTACACACTCTGAGACACCAGCCAGCTGCCTTGCCTGCAAACAAGAAATCATTTACCTCATCTCACATCTCTGTTTTGCCATTTTATATGTTATGATAAAATGCCATCTGATAGGGCAGTATCTGTTAAAATTCAGTATGGCAGACAATATTAAAATATGAAATAAACATGAAAATAAATGAAAAATCTGATTCTGATCACAATTTTTAAGGGTCTACAGATTGTTCATCTTCAATAAAATGATTTTTTGAACAGTTCCAGCACCATTTTTAAAGGTGCTCAATAGAAATAATACGAGGTAGATTTCAGTATGTCACTCAACCAAGTTATCATATTGTTATTGTAGATTGTTATTAGATTGTCTGTATCACATCACACACTGAAACCTTAAACTATGAAAAGAAATCAGTCAATCACAGATAAGTTGCTTTAGTCACAGAACAAGAGTTATCCTCCAGCGTCCAACAATTTCAGTATGTCTCGATCTCGCTCACTAGATGGCAGTGCACTCTCATTTGCAGCTCGTCCAGCTTCCAGAAACAGACCACTCACTTGTCAACACCATCAGTCAAGTGTTTGAAATTATGAAATAAGAGTTCAGTAGCCGTGTCATTCTTCAGAAGTAGAATCCACACTTCTCATGTCCTCTGCTGTGAAATCTAAAATTTTAGGTTAACACCTTATTCAATGTAAGAGCAAATAGTATTTAGGGAAACAGATCTGAAAAGCTGATGTTACATTAGAGATGAGATTAGTGTTTGTGATCAGAATAAATCAATGAACTCAGCCTTTGAGCAAGGCAGGTTTTGATCGGTGGGGATTCAAACACATGTTAGAACAGCCACCTACACCTCCTCTACCTCTTCTTATACTTCCACCACCTCTTCCCTCACCATAGAAGAAGAGTGAGGAATGAGAGGATTTTAGTCCTCTATCACAGAGTTTCTTTATATAAAATGTGAATTCTATAAAAGAAAAATAACATGATTTTTTAATATAAATATATCTATGTTTAGAATTGTAAACAACAATTTCCCTTATTACACTTCAATATTATACTGCACTGGTGACCTTTTTTTTTTAATATGCACTTTTCTGTCCTGGCCTTGCAAATTGAATTTCTTCTAGAACAATCAAGGCATTGTGCTTTATGGCATCACATTCATCATCATATCCTATTGTCTGTAACTGTTGTTTAAAAGCCATTATCCTATACCGCTATTGCTGCTATTATGGCTATAACAGCGACATTTCAGTGCACATTTGGACCGAAATGTTGTGAACATTTCATTCCCCCAAACCTTAATTCCCGAGGTTGTGAATAAACTGGGCTGCAGGGTCTCACCAGTGAGGGCTACTGGGAGGTCTCTTCAGATTCCTGTCTGACAGCGAGGGTCCTCCACTCTCTCTGGAGAGCTCCTTCACCTACAACTACCACCGACCGAGGCCTGAGACCCTGCTACAGACACACACACACACACACACACACACACACACACACACACAGATACACACTCAATTATTTCAGACAAATTATGGACACCGGGGGGATGCTTCGGCCTCCATGTGGTCTGGAGGGGAACCTTTAACTCATTGTTGCCCCCTAATCCTCACCTCCACCCTTCCTGTGACCCCCGCTGCCAAATCCTCTCCCCCGCCACCCCAGCAGAAATATGAGGCCGTATTTGACTCGCTCAAATTTTACCTTGACTCAAGATTGGTCAGGGGAAAGGGCAGCACAAAGGTTCCTAGATACTTTTAAACAATCCTTACACTACGTTCAGACGGGAAGGCGTAATGTTGCCTTGTTTTGTTGGCTTGACTTGAAAAATAAGCAGCGAAATTGACATGATGACATGAAGCAAGTCTGATGAAACCAATTACCCCAAGAGAAAGCGGCAGGATGACAGACCAGTCATTATGATCAGCGGTTTTCTTTCTATAATCTAGACATTATGTGGTTTTGGTTGACATCTTTCTTGATGGGACATATTTTTTATTCTATCATGCTGCATTTTAATCGTTTTGCTCCGGGCTTGGCAGCAGCACCACCAATGTCTTCTTTGAGGAATCTTGTGTTTTTGAACGCACATGTCCTTCATCAGTGTTATTGGTCACAAATACACAATGGACATTTTTCCTGCTGTAAACACATAGGCGCGGGGGGCAAGTTACAGGCATTTGGATAGAGTCCTGCTTGAAACTGATTGGCTTTCACTTACTGGAACTGCATCAAGCCAATTTATCACTCAAGTTGAAAGATTTTCCACTCCATTCGCCTCCTTCCATTAACTTTACATGCACTCACAACAACTCAAACTTTTATTTTATGTAGCGCTAGAAGAAGAGGAGAGGGGGAAAGAGGCTAAAGCCTTGAGGGGGACGCTGGGTGATGGGGGGGGGGGGGGGGTTAGGGGTCAGATTGGGGTGAGCTGACCCTCATTAGATACAACTCCAGATGAGGTGAAAATGATGAGAGCTGATGAGGACAGTCAGGTGTAACGAGCAGCACAACAACACTGGTCAACACACTGAAACAACAGGCAGGGAGGAAGAAAGCACGTCAGTCAGTTCTCGTGTTCAGACTTGTCAGATGGTCCATCAAAATGGATAATGAGAATTATTTGCTGTGCCTGCATTTAAGCGTGTGTATATGTGTATATGTGTGTATGTGTCCCTAACTTTGCTGGTGTAGGGCACCAATTAGGCCAAAATCATCGAGAAGTAGAACAGAACAGCTTGTTAGACATAAAAAAGTAGCATGTATGTCCACAAGAGAGAACTATGTTTGATGTTATAACATGGAGTACTTACAGAAACATCAGCCTCACATATTAAGACAAACTCTGCCGTATGCCAGGCAGTTTAAAGCAGTATGTTCTTCCCTTTCCAACCTTTGCAATCCTCCAGAATTAGTAATGTGACATTGGCTAAAGCTACATTATGCATCTTTTCGCCTTGAGGCAGGAAGTGTGTCCTTAGTGTGTCCTTCCTCCTCCCCCTCAGTTGGTCAAGTTCCCGCCCCAACACTTGTCACTCATCTTGATGAGCTGTCATAGCCTGAGGCTGAGCTAACCAGCGTCCGTAAAGCCTCCACAGGTGCTGAAGAAGCATTTTATTACTGTTATATTAATGGACAAAAATTGTATTTTGCAGCTTTAAAAGAGGATTAAAACAGTCTATCATATCAATAAATATGAATGTGTTTGAATTTTCATAAAAGCAGCAAATGATCATATGTGGCCAGAGGCAGAACTGCTATTTACCCACTGATATTTGCCTCAATGGCATCCGAATACACCGGTGCATACTGTAAAACAAGTCACCGAATAATTATTTTGCTCCTGAATAGACTATTTTAATCACTGCTGAGCTGATATTAATTAGTAACGCTGGCTTCATGGCCACCGTCCAGCGAGCCAGCCAAACCTTAAGGTGTAACAAATGAGCCAGTCAATGAGTCAGACAATGTTGATAGTAAAACTCAGTCAACTCACTGAGTGACTGAGGGATCAAAGGATTTTGGCCCTTAGCGGCCCTCGTCCGGGCCCTAAAACCTCGGCAGCATTTACCCCTATGCAAACCAGTAAAAGCTGATCCCAGGTCTGGTAATCCCACTCCCAACCCATGCAAATCACCTTCTTGGTAAACTCAATGTCTGCTGCTTAAATTTTATAGTGATATAATATCTGAATAACTGAAACCGTCTGATGTACAGTAGTTTACATTAACTATATTTGGGTCAATGGTAATCACAGACCATTAACAACTAAACTGACTGAAAACAGCAGGAGTTTATATAAGGGCAGAGGAGAAGATGAGATGAGCAAAAACCTTTACGACATCGGTGTCGTCCTTTGAAGCAGGTTTCTATCTAGGAGATGTTTGCATTACTAGAGCTGACAACTGGCATGCCAGGACCCCCCTAGATACTCTAGATGCTTCCCAAGAGCCAGAGAGATCGATTATCTCTCCTCTGCACAAACAGCAGGCTTGGGATTTCCTAGAAGACAGAAAAAGAGAGAAGAGAGAGAGAGAGAGGAGGTATGCCAGGTAGGAGGGAAAGAATTTGGAGAACTGAATGGCAAAATGGCCTGACAAATGTTTTAACTCCAAGTCCAAGTGACTTTGGACGTTCTGCAGTGTAACATATCTATGCAATGAAATATGACCAACATTATCTGACACTAAAGTACATAACAACTTGCCCAATACTAATCAATACTAATAAATTCTTGAAAGACGTTTTCCATTTTTCTGGTGGATGTGATTTCTCACATTCAGGAAGAAGAGAAGAAAGAGCAGGAGAGAGGTAAATAAAAAAGAAAGCGTGCAACAGAAAGAGACAGCTAGGGAGAAGGGAGTGTGTAAATGTGTTATTCCTGCTTATTGAACGGTAGATTGGAGAGCTGACAGATCAGATGGTGAGAGAAGGGGTGGGGTACAGCGGAGAGATATTTAGCAGGGGGGGGATTTAAATTTAGAAGCTGCTGTGAGAAAGTGAAAACAGCAGCTCTGTTGGAGAGTTGTCAGACTGTATATCACCTAGCGAGTCACCGGGTGGCCGACCGCCGGTCAGATCCTCAGATCTCAGTGACAAACGGACGTCACACCGCAGAGTCAGACCCTATGAACTGACCTGCCGTCTAGTCTCAAGTCTAGTTATTGGAACCACAGTTCAATTACCCGACATAAACAATGATCCTGTTTTTTAACCTTATCAGGGAAGGTTTGCTGAGGGAAGGTTTGAGCATGTTTTGGTTTTTTTTAGCAACACCCTGCTTTGCATTTACACACTTACATAAATTCACACCTGGGAGCGGTCCAGTAGAACCAGGGTTTTATGGTAAGCTTTTTCCCAAGGAGCACCAGAGCTCCTAAGTTGGAAAATGGAGCGCTAAGCAAAATCTAGGAGCAAAAACTACAATGTTTTCTTACAAGTCTTTTATTTAGTCATTTAGTCATTTATTTTCAGTATAGGATTTGTTTCTCAGTTTTAAAAGTGTTCCATTTTTCTCTAGTGCTAAAGATTCTATAGAAAGTGTCCACTATGTATCATTCTGTCCAGTTTCATCTTTGTCCCAACTACTTTTCTATTGAAGTCTGTATGCAAGTTTGCTGGACAACCAATGTTGCTCTGCTTTTTTGGGATCAGACTTTTCCTAACCGGAGACCTCAAGACTGATTCTCGTCAGGTCTTCTGTGGTGGACACATGGCTGCAGAGATGGGAGGATCAGCACAATCTACACCAGGGACAGGATGTTCTTAAAAAAAAATAATGGCAGAGATAGTTATTAGGTGAGTTTTGTGACTTTTTAAATTAAAATGAATCAAGTAACAGTTGGTATACCAATCTTATAACCATAACAATGAGGCTCCTTAGTGAACATCATCTGTTGCAAGGCGCTGTGACTCTTGAATTTCAGCTTCTGCCACTCCTCAAGCTCAGGTTGTGTTGCAACCAGATCTATGTACAAAAAAAGGTCAAATGTGTACTCAGCAGATGGGTAGAAGTGTCAAGGTGCTGTGGATGGACAGACAGACAGACAGACAGACCTCTGCAGTAGGCCCTTCAAGAGATCCACAAGAGCAGCCACAGAATCGTCCAGCAACTGTTTGGTCCTGAGGTCACGAATCGTGATTGAATATCTTTAAAGGAAGACACACCAGTTTGATCCTTTTCCTCCCTCATCAGGCTGGCAAAACTTGATTTCAACTACAGTCACTGTACAAAAGCACAAAAGAACACAAACTTGTGATTTGTATGGATGTATATACTTTTAGAGCATGATCAGCCTTGTTAAACTTTGTTTGACCGCGCAAATTAAAAAGGGGCCCGCCCAAGCTACCAAATTGGCCCTACCCAAAGATTCATCAACCGGCTTGCAGTGCCAAGTTTCAGTTTCACACCAGTGCTCCCAAATTATATTTCCTCTCGCATTTTGAAAAGGAATAGAAGCAATTGCGAGCAAAATTCTCATTCTGTGGAACCCCAAGTACAATCAGACTTCTACTGTCGGCCGCAGTACAACACACAGTACAGCCAGTCTTGTACTGTTGGCCTTAGGGAACTGCCCAGTACAACCAGTCTTGTACTGCCGGCCACTGGGAGCTGTGTGTTCAACATCTGGAAAATCCCTGAGCTCAGCCTGCTCAGTTGAACCTTTGATTAAATAAATTCTGCAGCAAAACCCTTCCTAGGTTGACAAGTGATGCAGTTGGAGGGTCAAGCAGTCGGACAAGTAAATAGGCAGCAATAAAGAGCAAGAAACCCAGACAGATAGAAGAGAACAATGTTACAAACTTGGACATGTCCTCACAAACTGGTTTACAGCATGTCCTCTTCTCACCCTCCTTCCTGCCTCCTCCTCTCGCCGACAGCTTACTTACCTGTGAGTGACAGGGCTGCATGCTTGGCTGATACAGTCTTAAGCTGCGCTTGATGGATGGGCCGGCATCCAATGGATCTGTTTGTCTTGTCGCTTTCAAAGGCCTAGCGTGACCCGCCGACACGGATCAAGATGTGAACCTCGCTCCGGCCACACCGGAACACCAACAGGTTGTGACCTCCAACAACAAGATCCAACGTCGCGTGGAGACTCCACATCAAAAAACACTTTGAAACTGCACCATCGGCCACAACGGCCATCCATGCCCCCTGACAAAGCCTCTCCCTGAGACAAAGACGACACAATTGGAAAACAGGAATGCAGGAGCTAAGAAAGGGAAGGGCTGGCAGGGAGTGAGGGGTGATGTTGGGGTGGGAGGGGGTGGGGGGCATGGGGAACAAATCATTTGATGCAGAAGCTGGGCAGCGGCCACTTGACTGCTTGGAGGAGTATATGGACTGTGACTTTCAGGGCCTGTTTGCTCTAAAGTGATGCAGGTTTTGAAAAGGCCCTCTGAAGTGACAGCTTTTTCTCTCTTTCTGTCTCTCTGTGTGGTGCAGGGACCCGGCCGGGGCCCCGAGACACTTACATCACTGGGCCGTGACGGCTACACACACATACACATCCACACACACACACACACACACACAGAGTTGTGGCTCCAAGCCTTTTGTTGCCAGTTCCTGGTCCACTGATCTTCCTCGTTGCTGAAGAACAATAAGGGGGCAGCCAGTCAAACAGCCAGCCAGTCAGTCAGTCAGCTACTGTCTGCTTCCCAATAACATAGCAGGCACTCGCACGGGCAGAACTAATCTGGGAAGAGGTCTTTCCTGTGTGATAACCCCCCCCATCTCCAAAAACTCTCGACTATCTTCCAGAAACCTAGTCTTTGATTGGGAATAAAACAGAAGCAAGAGATGGATTGACAAAAGCCCTGTTCACATGGGAGTAGCATCATGTTGGGACATCATGAAATTAATGAATTAAACTCTTTGTTTCATGAAACACATACGCATGGGGTAATCAAACCCACTGAAATCACCCGTGTGCTGGGTACAAGGTAAACATTTTATAATTTGTGAATTTAGCAAAGCAAATCTTTCTGAAAATGCATTCAAAACCTTCTTCTGTAGATTCTACTACTGCCTCCATTTTTCACGACAGAAGGAAAAAATTACTTACTGAAATTACTGAAATTACTTTTTCATTCAATTAGTTTGTTTTGCACATGATTAGTGTAGTATTAGTATAGTTTAGTATTAGTAGAATTACAGATATTTCGCAACAGTATTAAAATCACTGGACGTCCCCAGGTATTATTAGTCCCGTGTGAATAGGGTTACAGAGAGAGAGGCAAGCACAATCAGAGTAGGACCAGCGAGCAGCATCTAAGAATAACTTGATGTTCTTTTTTCCCTCCCTCCCTCTGCCATCCTCTCTCTCTCCATCAATCTGAGGGCTCCTATTTGGGATGTCCCTCTTCATTTGATGTGGCAGCAATTAGCAGTGGGACTTTTGTCCCTTTGGGCAGACGGGCGGCCCACTCCACTGATCCCCGTCTATATGGGCTGAATGGAGAAAACAGAAGATAGCACGGCATGGGGATCAAACAAACCTGCCTGCCACCGTTATGGCCCCACTACTCTCTCTTCTTTATTGGAGGAGGTGGAAGAGGGGGGAAGAAGGGGAAGAGGGAGGAAAAAAAGAAGTGAGAGGTGTTAGTTTTCCCATGAGAATGCTCGCTGGGGGGGCATGGCTGCTTACATCATGGAAAGAGGGACACTCCCCCCCCACCCTGCAGACAGAGGAGGAAAATCAAAATAGTAAATTCACTTCATAAGAAATAAATCCAAGCTTTCTCCATAATGTGCGACACCTTATATGACACATTATATGGAGATCCATTGATGAAGGCTTTCTGCCATTGGTTTTTCTGTACCAACAAAGACATTTTTTTGAACATCCGGTGGCCTCCAGTGTGGTTGAAATTGGGCCACTGACAACTTATGCTGAGTTCACATTTTGACAGAAAAAAAATGTGAACAGCCAAACCAAAATTTGCCGGTACATCTTCTTCTCCTGGACAAAAGAAGAAACTTCCTGCTTATTGACCACTCTGGCTCTGTTGGAAGAGGAGACAAAAAGAGCAGGTGGACAATCATATGTGGCTTCATCCCTTTTGGTTAGACTTTTCAGCATCCGTTTGTCTTCATCACTGTTACTGAAGGTAAAAGTTGGGAAAATTCAACTTTTGTCACCCAGTTGTGTCTGCAGGCAGTAGGCAGCACTTTCAATCAGCACTGATGGAGATAAACAATAAAGATCCAGGAGTTTGCTCATGGATGTGTGCTCATAAACATAAGAATTTGAACTTTTGGGGGATGGTCTGGTGGTTTATACCAGTGGTTCTCAAACTTTTTCACGTCAAGGAATCCTAAACTGACACAAATTAGACCACGGACCCCCATCTGATAAGATTTTTGCTTTCAGATGTTTTATTACAGAAAGCGTATGAAACCCATGACCAAAATAGTCATACATTCTGTCATTGTGTTACTTATGGATGGAATTATAGTGAAAATAAATTATTCCCCTTTTTGCTGGGGACCCCCTGGAACCCCCTCAAGGACCCCTGGAGGTCCCCGGACCCCACTTTGAGAACCACTGGTTTAGACTGAGCACATGTCAACAGAGACTAGGAACATAGGAGCCTGGATGTTACAAAGGTGACATCTTACCTTCATACTGTGTTACTTATGACTCCTGTTGATATTGTCCTCTCATATCATTTCACTGTAATTGTACAACATGTAGCAACATCCATAGTATAAGCTATAACAATTAATCTTTTCAGCATTTTTAGCTGTGGCCAGCAGCTAGCATAATTCCAAAATTTCAAGAAACCTTACTGCACATGTGCACACTAAGCTGCATCAGTCTATGAGCTGCATCACTTCGACTAGGATTGTAACTACACATAGGGAGTTGTTGCGTGCAAACCATTGTGTGATCTAACCTAGAAATTATTTGTTTTCAATTAATGAACAATTAATTGATTTTAGCTAATCATAGCAATGTTTCTGCTATACATAACCAACAGACAAGCTATGATGACAGCCTGCTTGTGATGGTTGGTAAAGGGCTGAGATGCAGGAGACTTGGGTTCAGGTCCCCAAACAATGTAGGTTTATTAACTGCAATTCCCACCTTTCCCTTTTCTTCTTTACTGCGCTGCCAAATGTCCTCAGGTTAAAATTAGGACAACAAGGAGGTCCTTATAGAAGCAATAATTGTGGCCAACTTTACAACCGTCCAGATTTGGCAATTTAGCAACAGCCAAGCTGGTTGCAGATTACATGCTTGTTCTTTAATCAATCCCAAACATTTTACATTTCATTTTTTGTGTCATAATTTAATTTTGTACTGTGATCCATTTGGACTGTTTAGAATAACGTTAAAGGAGGGAGTTCTTCTAAAGCAGTTTTGGAAATGTCTGGAACAACAAAAGTAATTGCATTTTTTTCCAACTCATGCTTACTGCTGCACTGCTGCTCCACAGGGGACTTTTGGACTTTTTCTGAAAAAATATGATTACCCTTTTTGTACCCTTTTCTTTTCTTTCCCCCAGTTTTTTTGTTTGAGGATATTTTTTATGGCTATATCACCTGACCCCCCCTGCTGTCTGTAATTATGAATATACCTAACACTCAACTATACAGTCTTAACATAATGAGATCTGAAAACCTTAGTTCATTGAAAACTTAAAATGGAAGTCTGAAAGATTCTTCAGGCTTTAGGATGACCAGAAGCCATTAACTACAGTTTATAAACCCATTACCCATTTTAAAATCAAATGATCTGTTTTTGCAGCTGGTATAATAAAACAATTAGCAGCTTTATTTTCATTCACCTTGGTTGATTCTATAATTAGCCTGTAACGTCCTATATGAAAAATCGGAATGCCAACGCACAAACACAATACTATATAAAACTTTCCATGGACATTTGTGGCACCACGTATGGCTGCATACACTGATGTGATGTGATGTGATTGATGTGTGTTATCTCAACAAAAGCACGCAAAACACATTGATTAATGCCTTTCCAACCTCCTCCAGATCCCCGCCCTTTCTTCTTCTGTGGTTAAATAGAGGGTTTCTGGTCCTAGAGAAATGTCAATCAGCCATCCTGTGAAAACGGAGAAGAACAATTCTTCAAACGGCTGGAGGGAAATGGCAAGTCAGTGAAAACCTCTGCTGTCTCATCAATAAAGAGTTTGGAGTATTGTTGTTTTACAGTTGGCAGGGGGTAGAGGACAGGCCTGAGGGGAATGGTGTGTGTGTGTGTGTGTGTGTGTGTGTGTGTCAGGATGTCAGCAGGGGACCTCTCCATCAAGCTTGAAGACAGTAATTTGCCACCTCATTACTAAAACTCTGCCCACAGGGTCTGTGAGAGAGACTCTAGGTGGCCAAGAGAGAGAGTGAGACCAGTATGCAGAAGAAGTTAAAAAGTTAAGTTCCTTCAAAAAATAACAAAAAATAGGTTTAGGTGATATGTACCATGGGCTTTCATCACCGACACTATCTGATTGACTTACTAGGCCTACATCAGCGTGTTAGCCAGCAGATAACCATTACTGTCTTGTTGTAAACACATTGGATTTCCACACTAGCTAACATATCAGAAGCTAGCATTAGTAGCGGCAAGTAGCCTAGTTGCATGTTAACATTAACATTGGTTGCTTTGCTAAATTAGCCAGCTAGCTAGTTAGCTAGCTAACAAAGCCAAAAACCAACAGTTTGTTCAGGCTAACTGAGCTGACTTCTCAAGCTACAACTCAGAGTGTTTTGGAGTAGAGACTAGAGCTAAAGACAAGACACTTTACTCTGTGACAGTAACCTACATTTGGAAACAAATCTAGCCTACTTTATCAGATTTTATTCACTTTTACCGACTGGAGCCACACTTCAACAATCTTTCTCACCAATTCAATGGACCTCCATGGTGGAGCCAGACGTGGTTGATAGGAGATTTGCAACAGAACTGCAAAGCCTCTACATTCAAAAGTGGTTAATTTATTGTGTATTGTGTTTATTGTGCATATTATGTATGCATGTGTTATGCATGTGTATGTATATATGTATATAATACATGCATATGTTTTGTATGTGTGTTTGTTTTATATGTATCTGGTACATTCATTCTTGTACAGTGCTGTACATAATATTGCATATTCATTTCTAGTGTCCATGTTGGATATATTGTATATTGATATAGATCCCATGGATATTGGATAGCCTTGTATGAGCCTAAATCGACCCTGCTTCAGCAAAACAATAAAAGGTTGATCACAAAAAAAAGTCCTGACCCTGAAACCCTAATCTGGCTCAATATGGACCAGAAGACTGGATTTGAACCATGGTTGATGGTCAGTGGGAAAGATCAGGTTCACCGCAGTCTGAGATCAAATCTTCAGGCTAGTAATTGTAATCATAAAATGTTTCAATTTGTTCTGCTGTTATGTTGCACACCCTCACAATGCTGTAGCTCATATGTTTTCATATCTTTCATTAATTTCTATATAATCTTGACAGGTTGGAATTGTCGGTTCCGTTATGTGTTGCTCTATTTTAATTTATATTCTATTTTTCTTTACTGTATCTTATTATCATCTTTGCTGCTGCTGCAGTGACCCAGTTTCCCCATGGTAGTCATTTAACTTTCATCTTGTTTTATCTTATCAATGAATTAATTTCTGTGCATTCTTCCGCTTTATTCTTGTGTAGTGTATTGTATCAGGGAGATGTGAGCTCATTCACTCACTGACTCCCTCCTTCATTTATTCATGTTATCCCACAGCCATAGTGTGGTGTGTGTGTGTGTGTGTGTAAGGACAAAAGAGAGAAAACCTGGCATCCAGTTACAGGTGGTGGCATCTCAATAGGCCCAGAGAGGAAAGAGCTGCCTTTGAATCCCACATGAAAGGACAGGGAGGGATGGGATATCTGGGGATACCTTCATTTCTCCAACAGCAGCCGTGCATGAAAATGGGAAGCTATGTGAGGAATCTCCTCTTCTTCTGCTCTTCCTCTCTCTCTCTCTCTCTCTCTCTCTCTCTCTCTCTCTCTCTCTCCCTCTCTCTCTAATGTCTTTGTGTAGTCTCTCTCTCTCTCAGTGAAGCGAGGAGGGCTGTTCTTCTGTGGTTTGATGCGCTCACTCTCCCATGCCACTGGGGTGTTAGGAGTCTTGTAGGACAAGAGTGATGACACCAAGAGGGGCGCCACTGTGTGTATGTGTGTGTGTATCTGTGTGTGTGTGTGTGTGTGTTTGGAGGGTGAGGGGTGTACCATGTCCAACCTATTCATCATTTGTCAATGCCATCTGCTGATCAATTAGGGGGGAACAAGAGAGCCACTGACTCAATGGTCCAGGATCACTAGGCCACACACACACACACACACACACACACACACACACACACACACACACACACACACACACACACACAAACACACAGATCCCACATGAGGTAAACACTATAGGTGACACGATAATGATTTTTCAGAACCGATTCAAGTAACGCTCTGAGTACTTTATTAGGTTACACCTAATAGACAACAAACAAGTGCCGTTCAGGATGTTGTCATAATGTATAATTTTTGGTATATTTTCATTTCACATGTTCTTTCTTTGTTTCAATCTACAAAGTCCTACTGCTGTTATTTTGAATACTTTGTATAGTTTTTCTTGTACTTCCCATTCATACATTCTACATTTTCTAGTGTAGTAATTGTCAGTTGTATATGTTTATATACCCCAATTTGCTACATTCTTGTTCATATCCTATATTTTCCCACAGCACAAGATTTGAAATTAGGAGCCAAATTCAGGTCAGTCAGTCAGTCATCAGACACTTAACCCCTATGTACCAGGGCACTATCAAATTTATTTGTGGTACATTAAAATATGTATTGTTTTGTTTTATTTGGTTTATTGAGTAGTGTCTATTTAAGATAAAAGTACATAACAGTTCAATTATTTATTTAACATAGTTATGGATTTTCACACAACCTTACTGGATATTTTGTTAAACTCCCACAATCCTTCCTTGTCTTCAACAAGATGATCATCTGATTGGCTATCACCCCCATTTATGTGCAGCTTTGCCTTCTCCCAGATTTCAGTTGGCAGTGCCGATGCTGATGAGATCTTTGACTATAACTACACACTAAACTTAAGTAGAAACAACGCACACCCAGTGAGGTGCAGACATGAGACTTTTGTAATACTTCCAAAGAAAATTCAAGTCACACACTCTTCTCTTTTATTTTAGTTTTGTGCTTTATTTATCCCACCAAACACTGACTTAGGCCTATAGGAACAAAAAATATACAAATACTATAGAATAGCCTGCTGGTGAGTAACCTGAAGTCTCAAAACCTATGCACTGGTGCCAATATCATTATTTTTTAGTTTGAAGAAGTAACATTTGAGAGACTGAGCTGCTAACATTAGCAAGATGGCTAGCTAGGTTATGGCCACAAAGCCATGGCAAGTTCACTGCTATGAACATAAGAATGCAAGGTTAGAGTTCAGAAATCTTTCTGCAGTGGCAGCTAGTTTGCTAATGTTAGCAAATTTGCTAGCTTACCTTCTCTGGCACATCAAGCTAACGTTAATGATACGTTAGCTTGATAACCTAGCCCTCCCTACAAAACATGTTCCTAAGTTCTTTGCAGCTAAGTTAGCTACAAAATCAACATGAAAATGTGTTCTTGACAAGCAAGTGAAACAACATCTCTGCTGAGTAGGCTACCTAATTTGCTTAAAAGAAGAACACCCACCAAGTAGGCTAAACGTGCATGGTTATCTGCCTGTTTGTCTCATGTGGGGGCTAATGGGAGGCCTAGTACTACACAGCACTACTGTCCACACACACTAGTGTACGTAACAACGTGATCGTGCCAGAGACTTGTGTAGGAGTAGAGAAGTTATAATGTGGTTGAAATTCCTATGGTTGCCAATGGGGGTCAATGAAGGTCATAGATTACTTAATGCCCCTTAAAAAATTATATCCGGTCCAGTCAGTGTCGTCCACCTCTGATATGATGGATATGATGTAGTGTGTTTGATTAAATATTTACTATAGAATTAATTGTTTTTATTACTATTATTATTAAATAATTTTATTATTGGGTTATTAAAGGACAGTTTAATATAAATGCTTTCAAGAAGAAATTTGAAATAAAGAATTGGAGAGTTTTAGTGTCCAGTGGTTTAAATAAAAGGCCACAAAATATCTGCCATCAGAAGCTTCAATACAAAAATATTAGTATTGGTATTGGCCTTCAAAAACCCATTTCAGTTGAACCCTGATACACAACATTTAAACTTCAGCAGAATCAGTAAAATAGCCATTCAATAAGCTTCAGAGTTTATTTTGATTCAGATCTAAACCTCTGCTGCCTGAGCTGGCTGAACGCAGCCTGCAATGTCTTCTGCTCTCCAGTAGCGAGCTGCGTTCCCAGGCCTTCCCAGTGTTTGCTCATCACTACAACTGGGACAAGAGCCAGGGAAATGCAACGCCATACAACACTGTGCTGCCTGAATGAACCTCCTGCACAACAGATAGAGACACACATGGCAGAGAGAGAGGGACTTCCTTTCCACCTGGCATCAACACGCATCTTGCATCCAGATTGTGTCTCGATCTCATGTAACTGGACCACATTTACACCTTGCGTTAAAATGCGTGTGGTGTACACATTGAAATCCGTTTCCTCTTCCTCTGGCCGACAGGCAGATTGCTGCGTCACCTCTTCTGGTAATATTTACATCCTTTAAAACTGACAGTAAACGCCTCATCTGGCTTGTTCCCAATCCACCAGTATCCTGACAATCCATTTATGACAAGTATGTTGCTGTCTGAACTTCCTGCCGACTGTTTGTTTGGCGACTTCCTGGTTGGATCCGAAAGTTTATTTCTGTTTACGTCGCTCCAAAGTGTCTGGGAGATGCATTGCATTTACACACTGTTGACCACCTCCAGTTGTGGTTTGGATGATCGGATCTTCAATGCATTTACAATCTGATCAACCAGAATGCATGTTAATGCCAGGCAGAAAGACGGTCTATAAGATGTGTGTTTAAGCAGTGTGAGTGTGTGTGTTAGACAGAGAGAGGGATAGAGAGAGAGAGAGAAGTGAACATGTTTTATAAATCAGGAGTGGGAATCTCCAGGCCAGCTCTTTGCTCTTGCACATGTCAACAGTTTTGCAGCTTGCGTGCAACACTCTCCACAACATTACAGAAGATGAGACCATGGATGCCACCGCAGGCGCTGCTCTGCAAACCTCCCACCACCCCCACGCCCAAAGAGCTTCTCACAATTACCCTGCACATACAATCGGATTCAGAGGACAACTGACATTCATATACCCTGCACACATAAGCCATGGGCTATTTATCCCTCCAAAACCCAAACTTCCCATTCCCCCTCCCTGTTAACTTCCCCATGCTTTGGGACGTTTAGATTGAACTGCATGTGCCAGTTGCCAAGAAGTGAATTTTTAGGGGATTGTGGCGAGCAGCCTCAAGCAGTCTGTTCAGCATGTGTGTTGCTGGTGGACTGTTTCTTGTCTGTCTGTGTCTCTTTCCTTATGTCTGGCAGAGAACCAGCCATGGAGATATGAGATGGGAGTTGGAAGGTGGAAAAGTCCTGGCCGGGATAGGCAGTTATCAAGGCCAGCCTCAATTTATGTTCAATTCTGGCAGTTCTGGAAGTGGATGATCTTTACAATAAAAGCATTTGCCATGAAAAGTTTTACTATGTCTCCAATTGTAGCTGACAATTGAGAGTGCTGCGATGTTGCCAATTCAATTATGAAACTGAAATTTCGGGGTCCTGCAATGCCACATTATGTCTGATACTTTTTATGATACATTTCACACCTTTCACACTTACTTCACTAAAAGTGGTGTAATTCCACATAAATTAGTAAATTCTACATAAAAGCAAAATGCTTTACATATGGTGGATCATTAGGTGGGAAATGTTCTTACCCTGTAATTGGATTCTTGAGAGGGAGCTCCATGTCAACAGCCTGATAGCAACAGATACATGCTGGGAACGGCGTGCGTGTGTGTGTGTGTGTGTGTGTATACAAATTGCAAATTGCAAAACTGCTACCTGGTTGTGTGTGTGTGTGTGTGTGTGTGTGTGTGTGCAGGTGTTGTGCACATCACACCAGTACAAATCAGGACCTAGATATCTTTCTGAAATCAGTTCAAAACAGCCTCCAAAGCTGTTTTAATATGAATTTTTACTGTGCCATAATATCATTGAGAATATTTCACACTGCCCAATTACAAGTGAACTAGGACTTGTAAACAAAAGTCACATGGACTCACATGTAGTTTGTGTGTTGGACAGAGTTTTGGAACCTGTCATCCTGCAGGTTTGAGATGTTGGCAGTGGAGGGAGTCAAAACAAATCTGATTCCAGTCTCTGTAACTTTAGCTAAGCATGGAGGACTTGTCTGTACTCTTTGGTTATAAACGTGAATTATGAGTTTATTATTCATTTTTCCTGTCATCTCACATTTCTCTGTTGCTTTTCTATTTCTTGAAGATCGTATTTTATAGCAAAATTATAAAACTGGAGTCAATGAGCACTTCCACTTCCAGGAAACCCATTACACCCGTCAACCAATATAGGTTGGACACCAGAGACACTTTCCTGGACTAGTCTGCAGAGATCTATCAATACCAGTCAAACAGATTTACTGAAAAGTCTGGCTCTTCATCACCAGAATTCTGGGTCAAGCCATAAGCAGTTTAAGTATATACATTTTGAATAAATTTGTTTTGTTTTGTAATATACATTTTTATATATTCATGCTTTTTACACTTTGTAAACATTGCTATTTCTGTTCTTGGTTCCCTTTATTATGATGGTTATCTTGTTTCTGTCATTGGCCTAACCCTAACCCTAACCCTAACCCTAACCCTCATTTTTTCATGGCCCTGAACTGCAGATATTCAATATCTTTAAATGTAACCATTTTTGTGGTAATGAAAAATGACAAGTACTCAGTGTTTCCCGCCATAATTATATTCTTGTGAAAACATATTAAAACATTGCTGGTCTGAAAACTTTCTTCTTTTCTTGAAGGATTTAGTAAGTCATGACCTCATGCCGACAAGTGATTAGTCGCTGTGTGACAGTTACATTCTTCATCAGGTCCATGGTCCACTGCTGATGAAGTCCATTGGTCATGGACTTCATGGACATGTTTTATATATATATATATATATATATATATATATATATATATATATATATATATATATATATATATATATGCTATATATAATTTGAAACATTGTGTTTTTCTCCTGGTGATTTGTCTATTGGTCATGAGGATTTAAACTTTTTTTATGTTTAAATATAATTTGAAACATGACTGGTCTGACCACCTCACATCTGGAAAGCATAGCATTTGACTGGGAAATTATCATATAGCACAAAGAAATCATGCAATTTATTTGGAAACCGCACAGTTTGCAGCATCCTTCACCAAAACAGAGTCCTGGAGATGTTCCACTGCCTGAGCGGCTTCTAAAAACAACAACATGGCAGCCTGAACATTGGTTTTCAGGAAGAGGAGGCAGTAGAGGACGGGATTTTGTTGACTTTAGGGATATAAAGTATCTCTGGATTCACACCCCAGGATGACCCAGATTACATCACTGTGATAAAAAACAGCTGAGGACCTCGCTGAATGTGTGTGTGTGTGTGTGGATCACTTGAGTGTGTTCACAATACAGGAGCTTCACCACCAAAGCTCCTTCAGACCCAAACAGATCCATCTGCTGCCGAGCTCCACGCCCGCCTGTGGTTTGGCACTGGGCCCGGTCTTCCCATTTCCTTACAGAGCGGATCAACGGCAGGTGGAAGAGCTTTGAACTTTGCTGCAGGTGTAACGCCTTTGAACCTTCGCATTGTGTCACCTGCTGAATGAGTGTATCTACGTTATGTTCTCACACATGTCGGAAAACTGACATTTCCAAAGAACACGAAATTGTACAGAGGAGACGAGGCCCCTTTTTACCTTGAGATTAGTTTCATTTGAAAGATTTCATTCCCATATAGGTCTCACACACATATACACACACACACACACACACACCACACACACTGACTAAATTCATTCTCTAACCCCTAACCTTAATCCTAACCCTAAAACTAAATCCTAACCCTAAACTAACCTTGAACTTAACTCTTACCCTAACCTAAGTCTTAAAACTAATTCTAATCTTAACCCTCAACTAATAAGGTTCTAATCCTAAAATAATCACTTGTAGAAGTGAAGACCGGTCAAAATGCGAGCAATTTGGAGGAATTTCCCCATCTTTCTATCCTTGTGAGGACAACAGGGAAGAAAGAAAGAAAGAAAGAAAGAAAGAAAGAAAGAAAGAAAAGAAAGAACATTTTGGAGTGTTTAGTACCACATCAGTTCCATCCATTCCCAGCCCGTTTCTTGTTGACCTTCTCAAATTTTGTCCACCTCCATTATTTTACTGGCCTCCCTCTGTATTTCTGCCGTCGCTCTGGAGGAATCCCAGCCAGGGGGAAAGACAAAAAAACACGGAGACGCAGTCGGTTTCCTTTCAAAAGCACACAGCGGGCAGAAATAGCAGCACTAGCTCTGGTTGTCGCCGTATTCTGTCTCTGCAGTGTTTGAGCAGGGAAGACGTCGGAGACACGCTGATTGAACTATTGAGTAAAGTCTGTCTGCCCTGAAAAACAACAGCATTTTCCAAACTGAAGCTAGGTGGCACAGTAGCTTTGCTCACTGGATTCTCCAGTTACAGCCCAGTTCTCCCATTCAGTTTTCATGGAGGCAGTGATGCAGTGGTGAATAAGGAGGGTAAACTATGACCTCCAGTTAGTGAT